>NW_022631056.1:0-172843 GCF_010015895.1 Lontra canadensis | reverse complement strand
GATCAGAGCAGAAATCAATGAAATAGAAACAAAAAAAAAAAAAACAATAGAACAAATCAACGAAACTAGGAACTGGTTCTTTGAAAGAATTAATAAGATTGATAAACCCCTGGCCAGACTCATCAAAAAGAAAAGAGAAAGGACCCAAATAAATAAAATCATGAATGAAAGAGGAGAGATCACAACTAGCACCAAAGAAATACAGACAATTATAAGAACATACTATGAGCAACTGTATGAAAACAAATTTGACAATCTGGAAGAAGATGCATTCCTAGAGACATATAAACTACCACAACTAAACCAGGAAGAAATAGAAAGCCTGAATAGACCCATAACCAGTAAGGAGATTGAAACAGTCATCAAAAATCTCCAAACAAACAAAAGCCCAGGGCCAGACGGCTTCCCGGGGGAATTCTACCAAACATTTAAGGAAAAACTAATTCCTATTCTCCTGAACCTGTTCCAAAAAATAGAAATGGAAGGAAAACTTCCAAATTCATTTTATGAGGCCAGCATCATCTTGATCCCAAAACCAGACAAGGATCTCATCAAAAAAGAGAACTACAGACCAATATCCTTGATGAACACAGATGCGAAAATTCTCACCAAAATACTAGCCAATAGGATTCAACAGTACATTAAAAGGATCATTCACCACGACCAAGTGGGATTTATTCCAGGGCTGCAAGTTTGGTTCAACATCCACAAATCAATCAACGTGATACAACACATTAATAAAAGAAAGAACAAGAACCATATGATACTCTCAATAGATGTTGAAAAAGCATTTGACAAAGTACAGCATCCTTTCCTGATCAAAACTCTTCAAAGTGTAGGGATAGAAGGCACACACCTCAATATTATCAAAGTCACCTATGAAAATCCCACCGCAAATATCATTCTCAATGGAGAAAATCTAAAAGCTTTTCCGCTAAGGTCAGCAACATGGCAGGGATATCCGTTATCACCACTGCTATTCAACATAGTACTAGAAGTCCTAGCCTCAGCAATCAGACAACAAAAGGAAATTAAAGGCATCCATATTGGCAAAGAAGAAGTCAAACTATCACTCTTTGCAGATGATATGATACTATATGTGGAAAACCCAAAAGACTCCACTCCAAAACTGCTTGAACTTGTACAGGAATTCAGTAAAGTGTCAGGATATAAAATCAAAGCACAGAAATCAGTTGCATTTCTCTACCCCAACAACAAGACAGAAGAAAGAGAAATTAAGGAGTCCATCCCATTTACAATTGCACCCAAAACTATAAGATACCAAGGAATAAACCTAACGAAAGAGGCAAAGAATCTATACACAGAAAACTATAAAGTACTCATGAAAGAAATTGAGGTGGACACAAAGAAATGGAAAAATGTTCCATGCTCCTAGATTGGAAGAATAAATATTGTGAAAATGTCTATGCTACCTAAAGCAATCTACAAATTTAATGCAATTCCCATAAAAGTACCATCCATTTTTTTTCAAAGAAATGGAACAAATAATCCTAAAATTTATATGGAGCCAGAAAAGACCTCGAATAGCCAAAGGAATATTGAAAAAGAAAGCCAAAGTTGGTGGCATCGCAATCCCAGACTTCAATCTCTATTACAAAGCTGTCATCATCAAGACAGCATTGTACTGGCACAAAAACAGACACATAGATCAATGGAACAGAATAGAGATCCCAGCAATAGACCCTCAACTCTATGGTCAACTAATCTTCGAAAAAGCAGGAAAGAATGTCCAATGGAAAAAAGACAGCCTCTTCAATAAATGGTGTTGGGAAAATTGGACAGCCACATGCAGAAAAATGAATTTGGACCATTTACTTACACCACACACGAAAATAGACTCAAAATGGATGAATGACCTCAATGTGAGAAAGGAATCCATCAAAATCCTTGAGGAGAACACAGGCAGCATCCTCTTCGACCTCAGCCGCAGCAACATCTTCCCAGGAACATCACCAAAGGCAAGGGAAGCAAGGGCAAAAATGAACTATTGGGATTTCATCAAAATCAAAAGCTTTTGCACAGCAAAGGAAACAGTTAACAAAACCAAAAGACAACTGACAGAATGGAAGAAGATATTTGCAAATGACATATCAGATAAAGGGCTAGTGTCCAAAATCTATAAAGAACTTAGCAAATTCAACACCCAAAGAACAAATAATCCAATCAAGAAATGGGCAGAGGTCATGAACAGAAATTTCTGCAAAGAAGACATCCAGATGGCCAACAGACACATGAAAAAGTGTTCCATATCACTCGGCATCAGGGAAATACAAATCAATACCACAATGAGATATCACCTCACAGCAGTCCGAATGGCTCAAATTAACAAGTCAGGAAATGACAGATGCTGGCGAGGATGTGGAGAAAGGGGAACCCTCCTACACTGTTGGTGGGAATGCAAACTGGTGCAACCACTCTGGAAAACAGCATGGAGGTTCCTCAAAATGTTGAAAATAGAACTACCCTATGACCCAGCAATTGCACTGCTCGGTATTTACCCTAAAGATACAAACGTAGTGATCCGAAGGGGCACGTGCACCCGAATGTTTATAGCAGTAATGTCTACAATAGCCAAACTATGGAAAGAACCTAGATGTCCTTCAACAGACGAATGGATAAAGAAGAGGTGGTATATATACACAATGGAATACTATGTAGCCATCAAAATAAATGAAATCTTGCTATTTGTGACGACATGGATGGAACTAGAGGGTATCATGCTTATTGAAATAAGTCAATCGGAGAAAGACAACTATCATATGATCTCCCTGATATGAGGGAGAGGAGATGCAACATGGAGGTTAAGGGGGTAGGAGAAGAGTAAATGAAGCAAGATGGGATTGGGAGGGAGATAAAACCATAAGTGACTCTTAATCTCACACAACAAACTGAGGGTTGCTGGGGGGAGGGGGTTGGGAAGGGGTGTGGGGTTATTATGGACATTGGGGAGGGTATGTGCTATGGCGAGTGCTGTGAAGTGTGTAAACCTGGCGATTCACAGACCTGTACCCCTGGGGAAAAAAATATATTATATGTTTGTAAAAAATAAAATTAAAAAAAAAAAAGTAAGTAAGCTGAAATTGAGAGTTAGTAATAGAGATTTTAACCAAGAACTATAGTGGGGATATGGAGAAATAATACAAAGAGAAATATATAAAATAATTCTATGCAGTGACTCAATGTTCATGAGCATGTGAAATATCAAATACTTCAATATGGAAATTGGGAGGAAAAAGCAGCAAATATAGACAAGATGCCAGCAGAACAGAGATATTTAAAGAGAGAAACAGAATTCATAAAGCTGCACTTCTAAAATTTATCAGCCTTATGCATCTTCTCTCCAGTATTACTTTCTACTTTATCTCTGCCCTCAACAATTTGAGTGTCATAAAGTATTTCTTAGGGAGACTCTATTTTTTACATACTTAGTAATTACTTCATTGTCTTTGAATATCCGTTTATGCTTTTTTAAGGGGATAGCTAAGGGGATTATGTAGGGGAAGACAAGAGACTATTCATAATGCCTTAAAGTGATTTATAAATATGAAATGCTAACAAACGGCAATCCTGCTAGGCTATTAAGTGACTTTATTTTACAAAAGTTGAAAAAATGGTGACACTCAAAAATATTCTGAAAAAATTAATTAACTAAAATTTAAATGCCACAATTGAATGGCTATGTCTACGTACTCTACATACATCTTCTACAAGTGGTAGGATTTTGAGGCTTTATTTGGTATATTAAATAATGCTTCTGTTTAATATTATGTGGTACTTCTCTTTGATTAAACACTTCCCCACACATTTGATGAAGAACATAGGGAACATGTATTACTTAGGTGTCTTTCATTTGTCCTGTACTGGAGGCTTATTCCTGCTAGGAAAATTAGCTTTGCATGGTTTGGTTCACTTCCATAGTGAGAGTCATAAATCCATCAAAACACATAAAAGAGACCGATGGCCTCCTAATTAAAGCTTGAATTTATGGTAGAGACAGTCTTCTCAGGGAAATTCTTGGTGAAGCAATAGAGTAAGAAATGCTTATTTTTATCTATTAAAAGGTTGTTAAGTTTATTTTGAAGGCATAAAATCAAGATATAAGGAACATGCATGTAGTTTCTATATGAACTCTATTGTAAGCTGGTAGCAAAGATATCATATTTGGCACAGAGAAGTGGGTCATTAACGAACTCTAAGAATTACTGTTTATAAAAATGTTGGTGTAAAGGTGATCCAAATGATAAATGGGGCAGTGTTACCACGGACAGAACACTGATGTCAGTTTAGATGTGAGTGGAGTGCTGGTACAGCCAAAGACAGAGCTCAGCAAAGCTCCTTTTCAAGGAATAAAATATTGATTTGTATTAAACAGAGATGAGGTAAGATATCCACAGATACGTTTTCCTTTTTGCCTCAGAAATAGTCTCAATAATGTATATAGATCTAGAAACTATTACGCTAAGAGCAATAAGTTAGTCAGAGAAATACAAACACCACATGATTTCACGGATACATAGAACTTAGGGAAAAAAAAAAGATGAACTTGGATGGTGGAGAGAAAAGAGGGAGGCAAACCATTAATAAGACTTAATTCTAGAGAACAAACTGAGGGTTGCTGGAGGTGAAGTGGGTAGAGGAATGGGTTAAATGTGTGATGGGGTTAAGGAGGGCACTTGTTATGTTGAGCCGTGGGTGTTGTATGGAAGTGATGAATCACTGACTTTTATTCCTGAAACTGATACTACACAATATGTTAACTAAGTAGAATTTAAATAAAAGCTTGAAACTGAAAATAAAAGTCTTGGATTCATTTCAATTTTGCTTCCTTTCTAAAAAAATACTTATTTTATTTTATTTATTTTTATTGAAGGATAATTGATACACAATATCCTGTTAGTTTCAGGTGTACATCATAGTGATTCTTTATTTTTATACTTTATGAAATGACCCCCATGATCGTTCTCGTCACCATCTGTCACCATACAGAGTCATTATAATATTATTGACTGTATTCTGTATGCTATACATTACATCCCCAACTTATTTATATTATAACTGGAATTTCACTCTTTCCAGGTGTCTAATACAATGCTCAAACAAAATAATAATTAAAAATGGAAAGTAAGAAAGTAAAATCTTATATAACTGACAGTTGGCTGTAATATCATGCAGCCAAGATTAATTATCAGTTCAACAGATGTGTGGCTAAAGGAAACTGCACTGTGTGAGGTGTCATAGAATAAAAACCTTAGAAATAAATGGATATATGTTATTTGAGCTCCAAAGAAAGTGAAACAATATGCACAAGTATAGATATTTTAGAAAGCTGATTGCACTCTCTTCCCAATTTTTTTGTGATGACTTCGAACTAACACCCTCCATATTCTCCCACAAAACATTTTTAAAAAATGTAAACAGAGAAAGAAAATGGGTTCAACTCAGCATCATAGGCAATTATTAAACTCACTGTTCAAGGTTAACTACTTAACTTTTAATATTCTGGAAAAGATAACTTGAGTTAATCTAAACTAATCCAGTACAAAGTACCAAATGCAGTTTCCTTAAAATATTTATTTCTTAAATTATTAGAATAGGCAAAAACATAAGCAACAAATCATTGAAAGGGAATTTTCCAGGATGCCGATTTACAGAGCTTTTACTCTGTTATTCTTTCATTTAAAATATTTTTTCATAACACAATATTTCTAGTTAATTGTTACTAATTATTATTCAGTTTGCAAAAATGGAAATGTTTATACAAATTTTAGTCATCTACATTTGTAAATTTCTGTTTATTTTGAAAAAAATCTGCGTTAAATGTTTTTTAATAATACATTTAAACATTTTTTAAACTAATTCTGTTAAAGTTGTTCATTATAGTAGCATTAAAATAAATATCAATTTTGAGGAAGTTGAGAGGCAATGTGAGGGTTGAGGGGGTAGGAAAAGAATAAATGCAACAAGATGGGATCAGGAGGGAGACAAACCATAAGAGACTCTTAATCTCACAAAACAAACTGAGGGTTGATGTGGGGAGGTGGGTAGGGAGAGGGTGGTGCGGTTATGCACAGTGGGGAAAGTATGTGCTATGAAGTTTGTAAACCTGGCGTTTTACAGACCTGTACCCCTGGGGCTAATAATATATTATATGTTAATAAAAAATAAAAATAAATAAAATAAGTATCAATTTATTTGGCAAGAGAATATTGTAACAAGATTAAAGGAAAACTAATCTGTTTCTATGTGAATTCAGGACAATATGTTCATCAGATTGTATTTCTTAAATTTATACAATTTTTGGTTATCAATGATATTTTGGTGTAGCTGGGGAGATAAAAAGAGAAGAATAAAGGGCTCTCTCTTTCTCTTTCTCTCTCTCTCTCACTCTGCTCTTCCCCAAGTAGGATGCAGGGAGAAGGCCAGCCAAGGAACCAGAAAAGTCCCACCAGACACCTGATTGTGCAGTGCCATGATCTTGGACTTCCCAGCACTTCAGAACTGTTAGGAATAAATGGTGTTTGAGCAAAACAAAAAGGCCAAAACAAAAACAAAGGAAGAATAAATGCTATCATTAAGTGTGGGCAAAAGTACTACAAAAGATTGGGAAGGGTCAGACACTGAGGGGACCAGGAATGGGCAATTATTATTAATGGGTATGGAGTGTCAGTTTTGCAAGATATAAAGAGTTCTGGAGATGGATGGTAGTGATAGTTATACACAAGGTGAGTGCAAATAACAGTACTGAATGTACACTTAAAATAGTTAAATTGGTAAATTTTACATATATTTTACTACAATTTAAAAAAAGAGAAAGTATGAGTTCATCCAAGACATATTTTTTTTGTTACCATGTAAAAATAAATCAGGTTGCTTATTTTCATTTTTCATTAGTTAAATGACAAATTAATTGACTAATCTGAAAATATCAGTGTCACTGTTGAATAAATGTAATGTGAGGTTCAATTAAAAATGGTCCGAATCTCAGATACCCATTTGAATTAGTTATCTGCTCATTCCTGTGTTTGATGGTTCATAATTTATAGTGACTTCTGTTAATTAAAGGACATAGTACACTACATAAAATATCTTTTACGTTTTGTTGTGCTCTCAGCTTTAAAGGAAAAACATATTTTGAAGCCAGTTGTATATCTTGTATAAGAAAGGCTATGCAACCTAATTGCTCCCATGAGAGACCACTGATTATTTGAGACAGATGTATATGTTCAAATGTTTTAAAAGTGAAGGTACATCTTCCAAATTCAACACCAATTTTTTAAAAAAGTAGAAATAGTATATGTTAACAAGATCAATTTATGTTAGTGGCACTGGTTTTATTACTGTGAATCTAAACAACACAGCTTGTTGTAACGTGGAATATGACAGTTACATATAGAGACAAGTAAATCCTTTAAATGTCTATTATTTCTAAAACTGAACTTGAATTTTCATTTTCATAATCTCAAAATAAGACATGACCCAGAAATATTTTGCAATTTAGAGACATAATTTCGTTGTCAAATATAATCTGACATATTTTATATAAATATTTTATGCTTAATAATACTAACAGCTCTCATGATAATCACATTTAGTGTAATTGATTCACATTTGCTTTGAAAGTGTCAGTATCAACTAGCATTGATTATAGATATGTATGTATGTCTGTGGTCTGTATGTATGGATATGTTGGGTGGGCATCCCTGTCCATAGAAGTGAATTTATCATAATTCTTGATCAAAACACACTCATCGAGGTGCCTGAGTGTCTCAGTGGTTAAGCCTCTGCCTTCAGCTCAGGTCATGATCTCAGGGTCCTGGGAACAAGCCCCGCATCGGGCTCTCTGCTCAGCAGGAAGCCTGTTTCCCTTCCTCTCTCTCTGCTCGTAACCTCTGTCTGTCAAATAAATAAAACCCTTAAAAAAAAAAACACACACACACATTCATCATATGTCTACCTATAATCTGCTTTATGGTTAATTATTTATTTTAATGATGCAATAAGAACATAAAACCACTCACACCCACAGCAACACCAACAAGCTAAGGCCTTGGAGTGGGGTAAATTTATACACACATCTCCATTCTATTCTCTGCATCCTCATCCCATCCTAATTTTGATAAGATCACTTTCTGAATGCTGACACTAATAATCTTACTTTTTAAAAATGAAATTTATAGCATCCATACATATACTCACAACGTAAACTCTTGTCTTTTGAATTATTTTAGCTTTTTAAACAAGATGATCTTATATACAATGATGTAGCTTTAAATTATTTTTCTATAAATCACTCATCTTAACTATTATGTGATACAGCATGACAATAATATACCATGTTTTAAACATCCTTTGACTTATTTATTAGTATCTTTTTTTTTCAGACTTTACCTATTTTAAAAAATCATTCCCTTGAACATTCTTAAATATTTTTTGTTAAACTTGAAAACAAATTGCCTTTAGAGACAGGCTTAAGAGATAGTCTTTAGAGATACACAGTATGTAATTTTCTATTTTAGAAATTACTGCCAATCTGGTTCTATAAGCAATTTATAAAATAGATCAATAAATGACAGAGGTGATAGATCAGTAGATGATAGAAAAAAAAGAATGATCATATAAATTATTTTTTGAAATAGGCACTTTTGTGAATGGAAAGGTCTCTGTTATTAATTAGATTATTAGTAACAATAATTACTATGAATGTTTCAATCTAACAGATATAAACTTGGAATGTCCTAAAAAACAAACAATAAAACTCCCAACAAAACGTATAAGCAACAATGACAAGAATAATAAAACCCACAGCAAAACATATAAACAACGACTTTGTTATTAATTAGATTATTAGTAAAAATAATTATCATTATTAGTGTTCCACTCAAAGAGGTATAAACTTGGGATGTCCTAAAAAACAAACAAATAATAAAACTCACAGCAAAATGTATAAGCAACAATGACAAAAACTGCAATTAAGTTAATTCTGGACTTGCCCTACAATGTTTGTATAATGTCCTCAAACATAAACTTTGTATCATTTAAGTGTTTTTATGATTTTAGGATAACAATAACTCAAATTTCAAGAAAGGAAATTCAGACTGTTATATGAATGTATCATCACCAGATCTTTAATTCCTTGTTCATTAATTCATTCATGTATTTAACATGGTTTGCTAAAAATCAAATGCTAGTTTGATCATTTTTATATTATTGTAAATGTCTTCTCTAACATAGAATTCTAGGAGATTATTCAATATAATGAAAATGCATGGAAATATAAATGAAACATTTCATCAAAATTCATGACTATATTGATATAAAATATCAATCTAATCAATTGGAAAAAGTTTTTTCTTTTGAATCTTTTTTGAATATTTATAGGGTAAAAATCTTTTTTTTTAATATTTTATTTATTTATTTGACATAGATCACAAGTAGGCAGAGAGGCAGGCAGAGACAGAGAGGGGAAAGCAGGCTCCCTGCTGAACAGAGAGCCCAACAAGGGGCTGGATCCCAGGGTCCTGGGATCATGGCTCGAGCAGAAGGCAGAGGCTTTAGCCCACTGAGCCACACAGGCACCCCTATAGGGTAAAAATCTTATCTGAACTTTTAGCACTACCTTTAACACCAGTGATGTTAATATTGTTGTCTTTTATATTTCCTCTTATAGACCATACAGAAATCTTAACTTTTAATTCCTGGTGTGAAATGTTCAGAAGCATGTCCTTGAGGAAAATAGATTTGTATTAATTTACAACCACTGTCACAAGTAATTTAGTGGTGATGTCAGTGTACTTACAGTTGCTCTTTGCCAAATAACCAAAAAAAAAAAAAAAAAAGTCACACCATTACTAAACTACAAAAAGAAGCCATCACATTATTAGTTAGGGCTACAAGGAGCACTCCATGGTTTTCAATAATATGAAAATATGCTCTTGTATGTAAGGTCTTAAAATCTAAGTGGATGGGTGCCTGGGTGGCTCAGTGGGTTAAAGCCTCTGCCTTCGGCTCAGGTCATGATCCCAGGATCCTGGGATTGAGTCCCGCATAGGGCTCTCTGCTCAGCAGGGAGCCAGCTTCCCTTCCTCTCTCTCTCTGCCTGCCTCTCTGCCTACTTGTGATCTCTGTCAAATAAATAAAATCTTAAAAAAAAAAAAATCTAAGTGGAAAATAGGCAGACTGCTAATTGCTAACTTAGTATGAATTCCCAAATACTGTCCTCTATTGTTTGTTCTGTTAACCTCGTTTTGTCCATGTCTGCCTGAGTGTCTCTTATCTATCTATCATCTATCTATCATCTATCATCTATCTATATGTCATCTGTCACCTACCTAATTTTTCCATCATCTATCATCTATCTGTCTTTATAGTTTTCAAAATAGCAGGCAGCTTGGACAAGCTTTTACTACATTAATAAAAAATACAGTCAAATTGAGTCCAAATTCTGGCTTTGTCACTTTCAAATTATGGGAGTTGAGCAAGTCACATGTACTATTTCTCAGTTGCCTTGTGTTACTATAATTTCAAAAGAATTTGTAATGGTGCTTCTCCTATGTGGTTTGAGAGAGGATATTATAAACTAATCCATAGAAAAGTACCAGCGTATTAGCCACTAAATGTACTTATGTATGGATAATACACACTCTGTGTTTACAATGTGTCATATCTTGTTTTAGGTAATTTATATATTTTAATTTTCACAATTGTGTTGGCATTTAAAAAGAACACAGATGTGACTAAATAGAGTTCCAAGATAAGTTGGACTTCAAAGTTAGTGCTCTTAACATCCCTTCTACATAGAACTATAGTAGATTAAGATGCCAGTTTCCATCAAAATCATAAATATAATGTTATAATAGATAATTTTGTACTCATTTTTTAAAAAGATTTTATTTATTTATTTGACAGAGAGAGAGGTCACAAGTAGGCAGACAGAGATAGAGAGGGGAAGCAGGCTCCCCACTGAGCAGAGAGCCCGATGCAGGCCTCAATCCCAGGACCCTGAGATCATGACCTGAGCCAAAGGCAGAGGCTTAACCCACTGAGCCACCCAGGCACCTAACAACTTTGTACTCTTGAACTAATGTGACTTACACTATAGTTCTTACTTGACCTGGCATCCTGTCTGCTCTTAATTGTCTTAAAATATTCTTAGTCTTTGTCCATCCACTGAATTCAACATTCAAAAGGGTTCTGCTTAATGTAATTATTCTCCAGGACTAGTGTGATAGGTCTTCCTCATCCTGAAGCTGTGGATAGGAAGAATCTAAACATCCTTGACCAGGGAGGATCACGACCTGCTTAGAGACAGAGATAAAATCTGACTGCCATATATGCACTGTCAAATCATTTTCTGTTAAATCTTTTAACATTGTCTTTGGAGCAGTATGTCCAACCAATATAGCTCATTGCTTTCAGGACCAAGGTACAGTAAGCTTGCATACTTTGCAGTCACAAGACAGTCAAGTTCAAATATATTAACTGTGCTAAATTTATCAATGATGCTTCATTCTTTTCAAATGAAAGTCATTTGTTTTTCCAACTTAAGAGCATATGAAGAACAGTTATCATCGTTAGGTAGAGAATATTAGCTCTTAGAATATTTATTAATCAAATTTTATACCTATTCAATCTCAAGATCTTGTGTCTGCCCCGCACATGTAGTGCACACACATACACACACACACACACCCTAAGGAACCGTACAGTTTCTCCCTGGGTGCAATAGTTTTCTATAAAACAGAAGCTACAGCAAAATAGATATTTTTTTCTTGATGATTTTCTTCTCAGAAATCAAGTGAGGAAGGGCCGTGTTTATCAGCCACACTTCTAAATAATTAAGCTCTTGATACCAAGACAAGAAATCAGCACTCTCAAAAGTATTTAAAGTGGTCAAATTTGTATTTCTTCATGAATTCACAGAACACTTAAGCATGATGCTTATATAGGGGTGCTGGGAAGGTTTGCTTCCAATACACATACACCTACGATCAGAGAATAGAGAAAGTGGGGGCAATCCATTTTTAGAAAAAAATATATATATACATGTATATATAAAATACATTTTGTTCAAGGACTCCAATATTTTATTCTTTTGTCTTTTAACAAATATAATGATCAAAAAGAATTCAGATGGAAGGTTTTTACAAAATGTCTTTAAGGTCTAAGATGAATTGCGTTCTGGAGTTATAAATAATACAGGGAAATAGTTTGTTTTATATTTTATTACATATTTATTACATATTACATATACTACATATTGTATATTTACATATTACATATTATATAATTAAATGATACCATATATTCATTATATATACAATATATACATAGGCCAAACATTGATTTTATTTATTTATTTATTTTTTTTTTAAAGATTTTATTTATTTATTTGACAGACAGAAATCACAAGTAGGCAGAGAGGCAGGCAGAGAGAGAAGGGGAAGCAGGCTCCCCGCTGAGCAGAGAGCCCGATGCGGGACTCGATCCCAGGACCCCGAGATCATGACCTGAGCCGAAGGCAGAGGCTTAACCCACTGAGCCACCCAGGCGTCCCCAAACATTGATTTTAAAGGCTGTTTTATAAGAGCATTGGCGCTAGATGGAAAGGGCATGAGAAGAGAAAATATATTCATGGTAGCCTTTGTAAAATGTCCCTTTCACTATGAGAAAACAATGCACAAATATGAAAATAATCGCACACCATTGAGAGTCTTGATAATTATCATTATTAACCCAAGAGTTTAGGTCATAAAACTGCCTACACATAGCATGAGGAAGATGAATGTGATTGGTAACAAAGATAGTTCATTGCTAGAGTTTCATAAAATTTTCAGATAAATACTGAGTCTAAATTCATCTCTGCAAGCCTGATCAATAACAAAGGTATATCCATTTATTAAATTCTAGGTCTCTGTATTTATGTGGTCTATAGAACTGTAGAACTGTACCTTTGACAAAGGAAACAAATACCAGTTTTTTTAATTCTTGTTTTATTTCTAGGAAGAATCAGGAAATATGAAATGTCAGACGCAATATTTTTCTTAATTTTCTTGCTTTTTGAATAACCTGTCAGCTCCACTGTGTATCTGCTTAAAATTATGGAAATAAAGCCTTAACAAATTTAGTACATTTTGCATTTAATTTTGTTAAATTTCTATACATGTATCATGTATTGACTAAAGTATCTTAGATATGGGACTACTATATAAATGGTATACTTAGTATAAGTAACACACACATATAAACCAATATTTAATAAAAAGATGAGAAATTAGACTATTACTCTTTTCTAAGAATATTGGTTTTATCATCAGAGTAAAGTTGTAAATATTTTATTTTTTATTATAATTAATTAATTCCCACTTTTGTTCTGTTTAAACTCTTACAAATCTTAGTTACTGAATTCTTAATTTCAGTTATTTTTTCCTTTAAACTAGTTATACTTATTTTAATAAGTTACATAATCTTTTATAGTATTCTCTTTCCTGAAGATATTCTAATCTTGTTTTTATTTCTTTATAGATTATAAACATAGTTCTTCTTCATTCTTCTTTACTTTTTAAATTTTAATTCCATTGTAGATAAGATACAGTGTTATATTAGTTACAGGTGTACAATATACTGATTCAACAATTCTATACATTATTACTCAGTGCTCCTCATGAGGAATGTACTCTTAATCCCCTTCACCTATTTCATAGTCTGTGTATAATTCTAATTTGGAAGCCAATGCATGACTGTTACTGCTGGTTCTTGATCATCATGTTTTCTCTATTTTTTTTTCCTTGTATCTCTGGTTATCTTTGAGCTGATACCCATGTATTTGAAAAATCATTTGTAAAAATAATTTGAAATCTGGTCCAAAAGATCTTCTGAATTAACACGGGCTGTTTGTCAGGAGTCCAGCATCTTCCAGAAGTCCACATCCTTCTAAACCAGAGTAATTCTAACCCAAATTCAAGAATTAAGGTTCCTCACATCTTGGAGAGCTACTCAAGCCTGCAAGCCCATGGGAAGACTAACTTCTTTCCCATTCATTCTTACCCTTAGGATATTGTCTTCTAGAGTCCCAGATTTGAGTTTCATATGTGAATGTGAGTGTGTGGAGACTCACAGTCTCCATCCAGGAGTTCATTGGACTTTGACTTCTGTCCCTCTTAATTAAGTAAGCTGGCTAACTTTCAGCTATTTTACAACTCTATTTTTTCTTATTAGTAAATACCGTGAGGATGATATTGATTTTTAATGCTAGTCATTTGTTGGGGCTACTGTATTTTCCTAAGTTTTTGGTTGGCATAAATTTCTTTGGTGATCTTTTAAAATTGCACACGTGATTTTTATGCTGATTTGTCAGACACATCCATCTGCCTTTTTTAGGGAAAGAACTTAAACATCATAACAAACAGACATAACAAAGAATATATGACACCATTGCACACTAGCACGTGTAAATTATTATACTTTAATCTTAACTCTTATCACTACACAACCTTAAAGTCTATGTGATTACATAAAACCAGTGCAATTTTCCTAAATGAATCCTACTTTCTCATTTTAATGTGTTCATGTACTTATCCCTACCTTGTATTGTCATTTCTCTATCTTTGGTTATTAACTTCTAATAATTTACAACAGTATACATAAATGTTTCATTATGCTTGTCTATTTATATTTGGAATTTAAATTACTTTATATTTTATATTTTATATTCATATTTATATGAAATTTTAAATGATATTACATATTTTAAAATGTGTAGCAAATTTTTTATCTTTGATATTTTGCAGATATGTTCATTTTTCATTAGATACACTGTGGTTAATTTTATTAAATCAAATTCTAGAATATTATCATTTTGATTTCCAACTTAGAAATTTGATACAGGAAACATAGAAAATATTTTGACATATACTTGTGATTTTCCAGTTATCTGAAAGTGTTGTATATATTTTCTTATGATATAGTTTTCAGTGTACTTAAACATTATATAAAATTCATTTTTGGGGCACCTGGGTGGCTCAGTGGGTTAAAGCCTCTGCTTTCTGCTCAGGTCATGATCCCAGGGTCCTGGGATTGAGCCCCACATTGGGCTCTCTGCTCAGTGGGGAGCCTGCTTCCTCCTCTCTCTCTGCCTACTTGTGATCTCTGTCTGTCAAATAAATAAATAAAATCTTTAAAAAAATCATTTTTATTTTTATTTATTTTTTTAAAGATTTTTTTAAAATTTATTTGACAGACAAAGATTACAAGTAAGTAGAGAGGCAGGCAGAGAAAGAGGAGGAAGAAGCCTCCCCGGTGATCAGAAAGCCCAATGCAGGGCTGGATCCCAGGACCCTGGGACATGACCTGAGCCAAAGGCAGAAGGTTTAACCCACTGAGCCACCCAGGCACCCCTAAAATTCATTTTTAATTAATGGTATAAAATGTACATTTTTCAATTTTTTTCTCTATTGGTCAACTGATACACCACACTAATGTTTTCATTGCTCTTGCCTTTATAACTCTTCCATATCACATATTTTTCACTATATATTTTAACTTTAAATTTTAAAATGTTTCTTTTATCTAATATTTATTGTAATAAATGAGAAATATCTAGAGAGCAGGCACTTAAAAGTGACATTATATATTCATTGATGGTTTTACTATTTTATGAAGATTTCACACTATTGTTCCATGTGTTTCTACCAACAGTCCTTGGTAGGAAATATTTTATCTTACTCACTTAGGATCCCAAATTAAGATTCAGCACATTAATTGGCCTGCTTCTGATGTAAGTTTTATACCAGGAATCAAGTATCATGGTCTTTAGTGGAGTCTATACCACAACTGTTTCCACTTTTCTTGCTATCTGTATAACAAGAGACTTGCAAATATATTGATTAAAAATTATATAGGATTTTTTCCCACTAACCACATATGAATATAACAAATAGCAAAATGTTTAAATATTGAATTCCCTCTATCACATTCAATGTGATTTCACTGTGAAGTCCTTATTCATTTGATTGATATACTTTGGTTTTTATTAGTTTGGAATATCATAACTAGAATGTGACTTTTGTTCCACAGAAGGGAAATGAGTACATAAATGTCCAAACATCATATGGTTAATAATGGTGAAGTTGAAAACAATTACTGACCTATTTTGATAAGCCTGAGTTATTGTTACAGAGCAGAAAGAATAACATTCAGTAGAGCAAGCTTTTCCAAATTGTACTAATTGCAGTAAAACTTTAATTTTGTCTAACTACATTATATATATATCCTTTTATAACATTTCATTTTTTAAAAAAATGTTCACATTATTTTTTGTATCCTCTATTCTTTTGAAAGTAATCATACTTTTATTGGTATTTTGACTTCACATAGATAATTATGTGTTGTTAGAAAAAAATAGTTAATGGATATTATTATGTTTTCCTAGTAAATGTTATGTACTTAAATCTGTAAAGATCTTGGTAAAGTTAAATATTAATTTTAGTATTTTTTGTTGATAGATGTTCAAATGTGAAATAGAACACTTGAGAAAATATTATATGTTATATAAAATTTAAATTATTTCAAAAGACAAAAATACAAAGTAAAACTGTCTTATAATGTCCAAATATTCCATTTAAAATGTTATTATTTATCATTTGGACATATCCTCATTTGGAATAGAAGAGGACCTTAAGATATATGTAGCCCTAGTAGTATTCTTTTCTAGTTGCATGAGACTATTTCTCCTTTTGTTTTCTATTCATTAGTTACCACTTTCACAAGGGTGAGAATTGCACTTAAGGAATTTAAAAGGATCTCCTGTGATTACCTAATCAAACTCTCAGAGAAAGGACCTTACAGCACTTCTGTGATGTTAGATTCTTTCTTAAGGAAGGAAAATGTATTAGTTCATTCTGTATAGAAAGATACTTGCTGCTAGAGTACTTTTCTTTCATAGTTAATTTCCATCCATTCTCTGTTATAATAGCCATTCCACATCTCAGCCCACGGATGGAACTGGAAAATAGCTGATTAAGATGCTGTGACCCTTTTAGTAACTTTGCATGTATAAGAGTTGCCATGATACCCATAGCTTTCTCCCTTGTAGACTTAATAGTACTAATGTTTCTCTCTAATAGAACCTTTTAAATCATATTGCTCATCTAGTGGCCTGTTCTTTAACCCACCTTGAAATTGTGATAAAGAAATGCTCTAAAAGTTTTAAAATATGGTTTTAAGCCAAGCCTTTGCACATGGAAGCAGTACAGCAAATGAAAGTTACAAACCACACTCAATCTTTACCAGTGCCCAGGAATT
The DNA here is from genome assembly GCF_010015895.1 of Lontra canadensis. Taxonomy (NCBI): domain Eukaryota; kingdom Metazoa; phylum Chordata; class Mammalia; order Carnivora; family Mustelidae; genus Lontra; species Lontra canadensis. Next base: position 155,524 of record NW_022631056.1, on the reverse strand, counting down.
CTGTCAGAATGAAATTACAGGTTAGAAATACAGTTCAACCTCAGGCAGCACCTATGCTGGTCTAAATCAGAGGCAGAAATTCCCTGGAGGCCTCAAACATATTGTGTGGTTATGTTTGAAATGTCCCCAGCTAGATGGGGCTAAAGCTAGCAAGGTTGCAGCCTGAGAATCAATGGTCAGTTTAGTGGGGTCTGCTTAGTACTGCTCACTGTTCTTGACCCCTATGCCTCATTCCCTGTGGATTACCCTATCGTCTTCCCATCATCTCTCACGTCTCTCAGGTGGACTTGACCTCTGCCCTCACTAGGCTTGCACTTTTCACCTGATTTTTCCATTCTTTACGCTACTCAAATCTTGATGTTTATTTACCAATATATGGCAGAAAATAATAGATGTGGAAGAATGCAGAACACCTATATACAGAAAGTTACATGTTCAAAACTAACCAGAAATGACATGAAATAAGCAAATCGGTGACTAGATGCTAGGGGGTCAGAATTGCTGACATGAGGCCAAGATTAATTATGAACAGCAAGTTTATCAAAACTGAAAAGTCATACCATTGGCATTCCCTTCTTGCAATATTTTTTATAATATTTATTATTATAGTTATGTTTTTGTCCTTCCTATTTGCAGAACCACATAAGAATTAACGATGTGACATTATTGGTACCTTAGAATACACTGGTTCTTTTCTTAACCAACTTATCACTGTGACCCCTGAGTTGTGGTAACCTGTTGCCATTTACACATTAGTCTGAACTCATGTATTCAAGAAGTAGAGACCAAGCACAGCAAGCATATCAATCATTATAATATCAAGTCAGATGAAGAAATTGGACACCAGGAAAAAAAGAAAAAAAAAAAAGACAACCATAAGGGGCACCTGGGTGGTTCAGTCTGTTAAGCCTCTGCCTTTGGCTCAGGTCATGATCTCAGGGTCCTGGGATCAAGCCCAGCATCAGGCTCTCTGATCAATGGGGAGCCTGCTTCCTGCCCCCTCTCTGCCTACGTGTGATCTCTGTCTGTCAAGTAAATAAATAAACAATTCTTAAAAAAAAAAAAAGACCTTAAAACTGGGTAAACTTTTTTCTCAAAAAAACAAAAAAAAAACAAAACAAAAAACCCCCACAAAACTGTTCACTTCCTGCTGATTTCACCCAAAATCTGTGGGTAAAAATTAGTAAGCTGAAGTAAGATCACAACAGGTGGCACTCTGAGGAGACAAGAGTGAGGTCTAAAGGCAATGATTAATACTCAGTTTTTCTATTTGATAATGCTTTTTTCCTATCGTAGCTTTTCCATAATTATTTAAAATGACTTTTAGATTCTTTTTAAGTTTTTATTTATTTATTTGACAGAGAAAGAGAGAGCACAACCAAGGGGAGCAGCAGAGGGAGAGGGAGGAAGCAGGTTCACCGCTGAGCAAGGAGCCCGATGTGGGGCTCAATCCCAGGACACTGGGATCATGACCTGAGCCAAGAGCAGAGACTTAACCATCTGAGCCATGCAGGCACCCCTGAGTTTTAGATTTTAATAAAAAATAAAACCTTCTGTGTAATTTTTTTAAATGTACCATGTGGAAATGTATGTTTAGGACATTTATACTGCTTCACTGAGAACACCTTCTTTATTCATCCATGCATTCATCTGCTTATTCAATAATTATTTCATAATTCTTACTCACTATGTAGTAGAGACTTGAACTATAAAAATTAGACATAACCCCTTACATCTGACAAACAGACACAGAAAGATAGAGAGACATATAGCAAGGTATTTAAAAAACTGATGAATAGATACTATAGTATGTTAGGTTTCATACAATATATATAACAATGTGGGAATTAATAGCACCTTTTTAAAAAGAGATTTATTTCTTTATTTTAGAGAAAGAGAGCAGGGAGAATGGGCAGAGGGAGAGAGAGAATGTAATGCAGACTCCCCACTGAGTATAGAGGCTGATGTAGGGCTTGAGTTTAGGACCTTGAGACCATGACCTGAGTCAAAATCAAGAGCTGGCCACTTAACTGACTGAGCCAAGCAGGTGCCCTGCAAATTCTTTTAACAAAGAGAATAGTGATCTATTCTATCATTCAGTCTATGTGCATAGCATTAGGGAACCCAACCCAGAAATATCTTTTAAAGTGAGACTTGAGACATTACGCTTATGGTAAGGTTATAGAAGGCCATGAATAATCTTCACACCTATTGAAAAAATAAGCTATCACAATATTAAAAAAAAAAAGAAATCATAATTTTCTTTAAGGCCATAATAACAATCCGTGGGCACAAAGAAATTAAAAAAAACTAAATTCTTTTTCTTTTTTTTAAGATTTTATTTGACACAGAGAGAAAGAGCGAGATCACAAGTAGGCAGAAAGGCAGGCAGAGAGAGAGGGGGAAGCAGGCTTCCTGCTGAGCAAAGAGCCTGATGCTGGGCTTGATCCCAGGACCTTGAGTACACGACCTGAGCTGAAGGCAGAGGCTTCACTGAGCCACCCAGACACCCCCAAAGAACTAAATTCTGAATAGGAAATGTCCTTCCTATGTGAATAGGAGCATGAAACACTTTTACATGCATTCCAGTTGTTGAGGTTAAGATCAAAACAGATAAAAGAACCAAGCAGCCCAATAAAACATTTGAAATAATAGCCATATTTTAACCAAGTCTGGGCTGGCATGTTGGGTTGCAATCTAAAGCAATCCCAAGCATATAGTTAATTATTTCAACAAGTAATTTTTTATGGGAATTATCTGAGTAAAAAGAGATTGGGATTAGGATGGGAAAATGGAAAGAGATCATGTGTTCTAAAACCCACTTAGAGTCAATAAAAAGAAGATAAATAAGTTTAGGAACAAATACAAAAACAATGGATGAGAAGGAAAAAAGAAGATGTGAACCTAAAATCATTTAACCAAGAAAAATACTTTTATTATTTTTTTATTTAAAAAATTTATTGTGTAATGTTAGTCACTATACAGTGCATCATTAGTTTTTGATGTAGTGTTCCAAGTTTCACTGTCTACTTATAACATGCAGTGCTCCATGCAATATATGCCCTCCTTAAAACCTACTGTCACTCTCACCCACACCCCACTCCCCTCCCCTCTAAAACCCTCAGTTTGTTTCTCAGTGTCCACAGTCTCTCATGGTTCGCCTCCCCCTCCAATTACCCCACCTTCACTTTTCCCTTCCTTCTCTTAATGTCCTCCATGGTATTCCTTATGTTCCACAAATAAGTGAAACCAGTTGATAATTTACTTTCTCTTTTTGATTTATTTCACTCAGCATAGTCTCCTCCAAGAAAATTATTTTTAAACAACAAATGTTAAATAAATAGGTTTTCAGATGAAAATCTTAAATGATTTGTTGCCAGCATAACCCATTATAAGGAAAAAAAAAAAACAACTAGAAGAAACCCTCTAGTTTAAGAGAATACATCACATGATATAAGACAGAATGAATATCAGAAAGAGTAATTATGTAGGTCTAAATAAAAGTTCATTTTATAATGTATCCATTCATCTTTATTTTATGTAAAGGGTTGTTGGTTGTTTAAAGCAAGACAATGATAATAGATTATGAAATTTATAACATATACAATTAAAATATATGACAGTAGGAATATACAGGTTGAGTGGAATACCCACCTTATTGGAATAGTGTAATATTATTTGAATATGTATATTGATTTCTTATAGGTGAATATTATAATCTCAAGAGAATCCAGCATAACTATATATTTCATGGGAAAATAATTTGCTGTAAAGTTTAGACTCTTCCTCTTCCCATTCTCTTCTCTTCTATGAATGAATAATTCAGTCTTAAAGCTGTTAGATCAGAGCAAGTCACGGATCATTTTCTGGGTCTAAGGAAGCTGTTGTGGCACAGAGCAGAGTGTCAGGACCCAAGTGGGGTGGGCATAGTATCTCCATGGTTGGTATGATGAGTCAGATGCAAGCGGGATGAGGGGGGTGATTTTGAATGTGGTAAGGGAGCTCCAGTAGAAAGGGTTTCCATGGAGAGGGGGTTCTCATGTGGGGAGTGTGAGCTTGAGTAGCATAGCTAAATCATCTCAAGTGAGAGACCTATCATGGGAAATCAAAGCAGAAGAAAGACTAAGAACTTCTACCCAAATATTAGTTCAGTGTTGGGAGGCAAGCCCAAATGTGAGCCAGGCATCCATGCATGGGAGCTCTCCAGTGCGGGTGTCACAGCCTGAGTAATTTCAGAAAGGTATCCACATGGAGGGAGAGCAACATGGTTGTAGGGTGTTAGAGCCAAAGCAGTGAGAGGGGGTATTCATCAGTGGGGGTGGCTCAGGATCTAAGCCAAGCAGAATGAAGAGAGCACTGGTGTAGTATCAATTTAAGTAAAAACCTCTCCAAGATGTCAGCCTTAGGCAAGATGAGAAGAGCATCTATACAAACAGACTAACAACTTTGAGTGAGTAGTTAAATCCCCAGGAGGATGAGATTTTCATGGAAGTCCCGGTGTGAGGTACTGGCAACTGAGCAGAGTGAGTAGGAGGTCAGAGTATAAATAGTGATAAAATAATCTGCTCAAGGAGGAGGGTGGAGGCAGAATTATATTGATTTCATCCATGGGATTGATCAAATGAGCAAATTTATTAAAAAATCATAGGGTCATATTTCTTACTGGGACTATGAAGAAGAAAAGTAGAATGGACCCTTTGTCTTTAGACTTAAAATCACTGATACAGATTCATATTTTTTGATAAAAACATTATTTTTTAAAAAGATTATTCATTTGGGAGAGAACAAGCCAGGGGAGGGACAGAGGGAGAGGGAGAAGTAGACTCAGATCTAAGGAGGGGGCCCCTCAAGGGACTTGATCCTAGGACCCTGACCTGAGCCAAAGGCAGAGGCTTAATAGACTACACCACCCAGGTACCCTAACATATTATTTATTCTTTAGAGTAGTTTTAGGTTCATAGAAAAATTGAAAGGTAAATATAGAGATTTCTCTTAAATTCACTGCCTCCACATATGCATAGACTCTCATTATCACCATTCTCCAAGAAAGTGGAACATGTATTACGCATGATGGATCTACATTGTCACATCATAATTACTCAAAGTCCATAGTTTACCTTAGGGTTTGCTGTGTTGTACATTCTATGGATCTGGAAAAATATAATGGTACATATCCACCATCATGGTATCATGCAGAATATTTTCACTACCGTAAAACTCTACTGAGCTTTATTATTCATTATTTCCAATCTCTGACAACTGCCAAACTTTTACTTTTTGCCAGAATGTCATACAGTTGGAATTATACAGTATGTAGTCTCTTCAGATTGGTTTCTTTCACTTAACAATATATATTTAATATTTTTTCATGGCTTGGTTGCTCATTACTTTTTAGCTGGAAATAATATTCCATTATGTGTATGAAGCACAGTTTATTTATCTATTAAGCAACTGAAGGATATCTTGGTTGCTTCCAAGTTTGGGCAATTATGAATAAAAATGCTATAAAAAATGTTTGCAGAGTTTTGTGTGAATATAGGTTTTCAACTCCTTTGGGTAAATATCAAGGAATGTAATTGCTGGATCATATGATAAGAGTGTTTTTAAGTATTGTAAGAAACTATCAAACTATCTTTCAAAGTGGCGTGTAAGTTATTATTAAGAAAATTAGCAGGAGTAGGATCTGAGAATCAGAAGGTAGTAATGTAGTAATGTTAGCTTCTAAATCTTGATGTTGGAAAGTTTCTTTGTGTCAATTTGTTTAAGTCAAACTGAAAGATGGAAGGGAGGGCTGCAATCACTTTGCAGTCAACACATGCCTTTTCCCAGTCATTCAATCAAACACCAGTTTAAGGTACTAATAAAAAAATCTCTGGAATGTGAAGTCTGTAATTAGTTGATTCTAATCTAGGAGGATAATCCCTTTCTGACTATCTGTAGACAACTAAAGCTTGAAACCTGCCCACGGAATTTTAGCCTGCCCATAACCCTCCCTTCCTGCTTACCAGCCTGTGGATTTCAGACAACTTTAGGCAACCAACAATATCACAAGGCAAATTCCTTATAGTGTCTTTCTCAATATCTTTATCCTTTACTGTTTCTGTTTCTCTGGTTGTACTCTGGATGATACATTACTGCTTCAAATGGTTCAGGGAAAAAAAAAGGTTTTAGTATACTTAATTTTCTTAAATTTTATTATTTTATTATTTTATTAAATTTTGATTATTTGTAAAATATTAAGGAAAGCCAATAGAAAGTTAAAACGGAGAACTTAAAAGGAGAAGTTTGTTAGGCGAAGAATGTAGAACGGCAATTTCAGGCAAAGGAAAACATATGTAGAAAAGACAATAATAAAATAAATTGTATAACTAATGACAGAAGAGCAGCTTACTATGCTTATGGTGTAGTTTTCATGAGGTATGTGGGCAGAATAGAAAATGAATCCTGAGAGCATGGTTGGGACCAGATGGTGATGAACATTTTAAGTCATGCTATGGTATTTGTGCAATCCAGGAACAAAATTAAGTTAAAGAAGATAGGAAATTACTTTTGTGGTGTAGTCTATTTGCAGAAAATATCTCCATGATGGATGTGGCTGGGGAGAAAGGGTTAAGGTGGGCAGGGCTAAATAATAGGGCCATTCAGGATTGTAGAAAGAAATTTTATATTGCTAACAGTATGTACATAATCCTACTCAGGGGGCAATGAAAGGTGCATTTAGATAGTGACAGAGGGGTTACAAAAAAAAAAAAAAAGTTCAATTTGAGATGACATCAGCAGAATTTAAATATTGATGTATAAGGAAGATGTATAAGGAAGTGAAGGAAACAAAAGAATCAATGGTATATCCAAAAGCTTCAGCTTGAAAGTAACTAATTGATTATGCTATTGGTGGTATAGTGAATTGCAGAAAAGAAGAGAATCCAGCCAGAATAGACAAAGAGTTCATTTTAAGCCAAGTTTGACTTGTGTTACACAAGTGGTGATAATTGAATAATGTATACAGTGTTTTAATATATATGTTTGAATTGTTAGAGGGCCTTAAAATTTGGGTATTATCAGGAGGATGACATAACTATTGGACAGAATGAAAATAATTGGAATCAAAGAAAGAAATGGTATTTTTAGATAAGAGGACAGAAAGTTGAAAAATATTTTCCCCAAATTCTGTCAGTTATCATCATCTATTCTAACAGACATGGGATGGGAAGGTATAGAAGCAAATATTTGAAAACAATGATAATCCTATCCATGTGCTCCTTTAGAATAATTTTTCTAAATGTTTTCAATCATAAATATACTTAAGCATGATATCTGCAAGAGATGATTATTTTTTACTTGATATATACATAAATGAGGCATTTGTGCATATTTTAGGTAAAAATTACTTGAAATACTTGAGAATATTTATCTGCTCATTCTTTTGCAATTAAATATGCAAAACCTGTTTCTCTGGGTCGCTAGTATTCTTTACTCTTTGCCATTTTGTGACATTTTGAAAATAGTATACCAAATAGAAAAGGCATGATCTGCCCTTTAGAAAACAATGGCACAAAATGCTTACATTTTCAAGGCTGAACAAATGACTTGAAATGGATGAAATCTGTTCTAAAAGAAGCAGATATATCGTAAGTCACAAAACACTAATTGGTTTTGGGATGGTTCACTTCTACCGCCCTTTTTTTTTTTTCATAAATGTTACTTTTCTCCTAGAATATGGTAACTTTTTCATACAAAATTCTTAAGTATACGTTACTTGGAGCCAATGCAGGGTGCTATCTTTGTCAGAGTGAGGACATCTGACAGGACGCTGCAGTGGAAAAGGAATTTTAACTAACCTCTTCTTTATATTTTGAAAGAAATAATCTATTTGTAAGTATGTGATAATTCAGGAAACAGAAATTCACAAGGGACTTATTTGGATTTAGAGTAACCGCTGGGTTTATTTTGACCTTATTTCTCCTTTATACAATGTGGATCTGAGTGTTAAGTATTCGATGGGCTGATGAGCTACAACATGACTGATTGTTGAATTAGGATAAAATGAGATGATGTATGTAAAACACTCAGGTGTAGATGTTCTTTTTATTATTTTCACAGCTTCCACATTTTGGAAAACAGTCAGCCTGGTTGGTGTCAATACCAATTACAGCAATAGTTGATTCAATCTCCTACCTGCTCAATGGTAATCCTATTTACTTCAAGATGTTCTTGTAATAATAACTTGCAGTTTTAGATATGAAAATACTTAGAATATATTCAGCACTTCTCACATACTATATTTTTGTTCACTTCCAAGTACCATGAAGTTGGATTACTTTGTATGTACCAAGATGCTAGAGTCAATGAAACCGTGCATTTCTGAAACTCATGGTAATCTAACTCAACAAGTCTTTTAAACATGAATGGTTATTTAGCCATAGAATATGATTATAATTAAGGGCAAGTTGATGTTGAATTAATATCCTGTTTTTCCAGTTTTTGAGGGCAAACATCATTAATCATGAGTCTTAAGTTGTTAGTTGTTTGTTTCTCATTGATAGTATCCTTACCATACAGAAAGTGGTCATCTTTTGCTGAAGTATAAAATACCTTGTGTGACATGCCCATGTAAGTCTCTAAGACACATTTAAAACATTTTCCCTAGGCCACATTTACAGCACTTCAAAAAAATATGGCCTTTACTCTGTCATGTAATTTGAATTATATGGAAAATTATTTTCTAACAGTATTCCAGATTTCTGAATTGAGGATTGTTTGTATCCCCAACATTTTCACAATTAAAATAACTATTTTAGAGGTGTCTGGGTTCCTCAGTCAGTTAAGTGACCAATTCTTGGTTTTGGCTCCGGTCCTGATCTCAGGGTCATGAGCTCGAGCCCTGCATCGAACTCCAGGCTTAGCTTGAGGTCTACTTGGGACTCTCCCTCCCTCTTCTTTTGCCCCTCCCCTCTTCTCACTCTCTCTCTCTCTAAAATAAATAAACATTTAAATAAATAAATACATAAATAAAATAATTTTATTTTGTTTAATTGGACTTTAGCTGAAATGCTGTATTAATCCATACCTAGTAAATTACCTTATTTTTTTGCATGTTAACCATTCTTGAATTAATATCCTCAAATTTGGATGAAAATGGCATTAGTAATTACTTAACATTAAACAGAATTTTGCCATTTACATAACACTTTCAAATGGATGAGTAAAATACTCAAAAATAGTTTTCAAATATATATTTCAAATGATATGATAAATTTGTTTGAATATCAATTTTATTAGGTAGGTTGATAAGGCATTATTATTCTGTGTTATAAGTGAGTCTTGAGACACCGAATAGTTGGGGTACTTATATAACAATATCAAAATAATAAGTGGAAGATTTGAGATATGTAATTCTGATTAAATGAATTTATAAGGATATGGCATAAAATCATACTGTAATTTTGCCATACTACATTCTACTGATCTTAAAAAGCATATGTTTTTGTGAAATAAGTATTAATTTTTAGATGTATCAGCTCTAACAGAATTTAAAATAGGATGGGAACACTACCAGTGAATTTTTCACAGTAAAAAACAAGTAGCTTATTACTCAACATTCTTAATATACATTTAATCAAGAAGACATGACCTATGATTGTAATTGTGCACTTGAATCCTGAAAAGAGTTGAGATGTGTGATTTGATGAAAGCTGTTCAAAAACTTTTCTGTAAGAAATAACACTTATTGTATCAAAGGAATACATAAGTACTTATTATCAGAAACCCTTGGCTTCTCCTTCTAGCCTTCACCCACCCTCAGGATTGTTACATCAGTAATTTTAACAATAAACCTGAATATCTATTTCTTAATATTTCAGATTAACATATACCTATTCACTTTCTGCTATGAAAGATATGGATGCAGCTAACTTAAATCTCCATTGTTAGATCTCATATACCTCTCCCATATTTTGATATTTACATCATTATATGTAGTTTCCAGCTGCATGCCTTTATGATTTTTATCACAATTTTGTATAATATGTATTTAGTTAACAAGTTTTGGATAATGTTTGTCTTGGGAAAAGTAAAGATATTATCCTCTATTCCCTCATGCTGTCATTCTCTTCTCTTTTTGTATAAGTTTTCATATCCACAAATAATTATATTCTGTTCTATAGCTATCAACAGTTTTCTGGTTCTTAGCTAAAATTGATTCTAAAAGATAAAAAAATAAAAACCTGAAATTCACTTACATTATCATAATGGTGTGTGTATGTATATATATATACACACACACACATACACACACAGATATATATGTGTGTGTATATATATATACGCATGCATATGTATATATATTTCACTACATAGCTAAAGGAACATTAGTCCACTATAGCAAGGCATGAACCATTCGAAAGAAAACGTTCTTAGCATGACAAACAATGATAGTCAGATTTCAGTATTTTGGAAGATTTTTTCTTTTCTTTTTTTTTTTTTTTTTTTTTACTTAGTTGTTCTAAAATTTTACTGAGGTATGTCTAGGCATGGGACTAGAATTTATCCATTTCAGTGTTTATTGGACAACTGCTATTATAACCTTCAAATCTAGGAAGGTTTCTTTAATTATTCTTTGGTGATTTCTGTATTTTCAATCTCATAGAACTCATTATCTAGATCACTTTATATCCCTAATGTTTTCTATCTTTTTTTTTAATAGTTTATCTATCTATCTATCTATCTATCTATCTATCTATTATTTAAAGAGCAGAGGGAGGAGCAGAAGAAGAGAAAATCTCAAGTGAACTCCACACTCAGTCTGTGGAGCCTGAGGAGGGGCTCAAACCCAGGACCTTGAGATCATGACCTGAGCTGAAATCAAGGGTCAGATGCTCAACCAACTAAGCCACCTAGGTGCCCTTTTTGTTTACATATCTTTTCTCTTATATTTGTTTATGGTTGTTATATCTAGATACTACTCTAAACAGGTCAATATTTTGTAACTTCTAAAATTTCTGTCTGAACGCACACATACACATATGCATGTATGTATTTTTCTAAATATTCCTTATTTTGAGTATATTGTCCTTTATGGCTCTAGATTTAAACTTTCAACTCAAGTTCTATTTCTGATTTTACCTATATACTTGCATTTGCACAAATTATTTACCTGTGCTTGTGCCTTTAATTTCTATATCAATAAAACAGATAAAACATTGCCTATCTGATAAGTTTCTTATGAGAAGTTAGTGGATGCATACATATAAAACTTTTTTTTTAAAGATTTTATTCATTCATTTGACAGACAGAGATCACAAGTAGGCAGAGTGGCAGGCAGGGGTGGGGGGGAAGCAAGCTCCCCGCTGAGCAGAGAGCCTGATGTGGGGCTCGATCCCAGAACCCTGGGATCATGACCTGAGCCAAAGGCAGAGGCTTTAACCCACTGAGCCACCTAGGCGTCCCATATAAAACTTTTAAAATGTATTATGAATAAAATCAACATTCTTATAATTATAATTCCAAAGTTACTAATAAAGAGGTTTTTTGTTTGTTTGTTTTTATTTTGTCCTTTTGTTTTTGTTGTTGTTACTCTTTTTTTTTTAAGATTTTATTTATTATTTATTTGACAGAGGGAGAGAGATCACAAATAGGCAGAGAGGCAGGCAGAGAGAGAGGGAAGAAGCAGGCTCCCTGCCGAGCAGAGAGCCCGATGTGGGGCTTGATCCCAGGACCCTGAGATCATGACCTGAGCCGAAGGCAGAGGTTTTAACCCGCTGAGCCACCCAGGTGCCCCATCCTGTCAATTTTATTTGTATCTCTCTTTACTCTTAGCTGTCTGTTTATATATAAGCAGTTGGAATATTGCTGGTAGTGGTAGACCCTAGTGCTGCTGCAATAAAATGAAAAAGTGGATAATTACAAACATAACTGTTTTGCTTATACTGGAAAGCCATGGAATGAGAGAGTAAATAAACCAAAATTCAACTTGGAGGGAATAGCCCTTCTCAGGTAGCAAATAACATTAGTTTTCCACGTCTGTGTAACAAGTGATCACAGACTTCACAGTTTAGAACAATACAATTATTAGCTCACTGATTCACAGTACAGAAGGCTAGGCTTTACTGGGTTCTCTGCTTAGGTTCTCACAAGGCTACAGTCAAGGTATAGAGATACCCAAGTTCTTTCTTAAGAACTTGGGTATCTTTGGAGGTAAAACCATTGATAAGTTCACTCAGTTTTTGGCAGAATCCAATTTGTTCTAACTGTAGGACTGAGGTCCTGACTTTCTTGTTGATTGTGAGTCAGGGACCACTTTCATGTTCTAAAGTATACCCTCAAATACTTCATCTCAACATCACATGTTGATGTGACCCTTCTATCTTAGCAATTGAAAACCTGTCTCATATCAATTTCCTTTCATTCTTTGAATATCTCAGAGTTACTCTGCCACCAGCTAATGAAAATTTTCTTCTTAATTTTACCGACTCAATTGATAATTGATTAGAGTAAGCCCACACAGATAATCTCCACACGTTAAGACAATTGATTTGGAAGTCTAAAGACCTATGCAATATTTCATCAAACCTAATATCTAGAATAACAACCTAAATAATGTTCCATGAGCACTTGTAAATAATGTGTATTCTGCTGCTGTTGGGAGGAATGTTCTCTATGTCTGTAATGTTCTGTACAGATACATTTGATCTAAAGTGTTGTTTGAGCCCAATGTTTCCCTATTGATTTTCTGTCTGGCTGACCTAGTTATTATTAGGAGTGAGGTATTGAAGTCCCTGCCTATTATTGTATCATCTATTTCACCCTACAGATCTGATGTTATTTGCTTAATATATTTAGATGTTCTGAGATTGCTTATAAATATTTTTACAATCACTTTATCCTCATAAATATTGAACCATCTATAATTTTTTATTCCTTGCTATATTTTTTGACTTATGTTTATTTTGTCTGCTCTAAGCATAGCTTGCCCTACTCTCTTTGCTTCTATTAGCATGGGTTAGTTCTTCCATCCATTCATGTTGAGCTCATGTGTGTCCTTAATGCTGAGGTGAGGCTCTTATGGGCAACATATTGTTGGATCATGCTATTTTATCCATGTACCACTCTCTGCCTTTTGACTGGAAAAATTAACCTATTTATAGTTAAAGTAATTGTGGGTAGATAAGGACTTACTATGTCAACTTATTTTTGGCTCTTTTGTGGTTCCTTTGTTCTCTTCTTCTGTTTCTCTCTTCTTTCTGAATTGGTGATTTTCCTTAGTGGTAAGCTTTGATTCCCTTTGTCTTTTTTGTGTCTACTGTACGTTTTTGCATTGTGGCTACTATGAGGCTTACATAAAACATATTATAGATAGTAATAGTCTATTTTGAGCTGAAAACTTAACTTTGATTGCATACAAAAACTCTACTCTTTTACTACTCCACCATATTTTATGTTTTTGATGTCACAGTTTAGCTCTTTATGTGTTGTGCATCCATGAATAAATTATTGTAACTCAAGTTATTTCAGTATTTTTGTCCTTTAACTTTTATAGTAGAGTAAAATGATCTTACCCATATTAAAGTATTAGAGTATTCTAAATTTGATTATTTATGTATCTTTATCAGTGTGTTTTTTACTTTGATGTTGTCTTTTTACTAAATGGTATCCTTTCATTTTAGCTAGAAAAACTTTCATCACTTCTTGTAAGGAGGTCTAATGATAATGAATTTTCTTAGCTTTTGTTTCTCTGGGAAAGTCTTTATTTCAATTTCATTTCTAAAAGACAACTTTACCAAGTAAAGTAGACTTGCTTGGCAATTTTCTTTTCTTTCAGTATTTTAAATATATCCTCTCACTGTCTTCAGCCTACAAGGTATTGCTGAAAAATCTTCTGATAGTCTTATGGATACTCTATTGTATGTGAGGGGTTTTTTTTTTTCTCTCCTGCTGCTTAAAAATTATCCCCTTGCCTTTGATTTTAGACAGTTCTACTATAATGCCTTAGAAAACATTTTTTTTAATTTGAATTTTGGGGAGACTTGTACACTTTCTAAACTTGATGTTCAGATCCCTCTCGAGATTTGGGAAGTTCTCAGTTATTATTTCTATATATAAGCTTTCTGATCCAGGATTTCTATTTTTTTGTTTGTTTGTTTGTTTTATTTTTATTTAAATTCCAAATAGCTTTGTGCAGGTTCTTCTAATTTTTTTTTTTTTAATAATTCCTATGTCACCATTAAACTCAATTTGGGACACCTGGGTAGTTCATTGGGTAAATATTTAACTCTTAATTTTGGCTCAGATCATGGGATTAAGGGTCATGGGATTAAGATTTGCATCGGGCTCATACTTAGTGAGGAGTCTACTTGAGATTCTCCCTCTCTCCCTCTGCCTTTCTAAGCCCATGCATGCTCTCTCTCTCTCTCTCTCCCCCTAAATTAGATAAATAAATAAACAAGAAAATATTTAAAACAATAAAAAATAAACTTCCCATTCTGTGTATTGTTTTCCTGATTTTATTGAGTTTTCTCTTTTTTTTTTATTTGTAATTTACTAGCTTTCCTTAAAACAATTATTTTGAATCACAAATTTTTATATCTTTGTGGTCAATTACTGGAATTTATTGTGTGTCTTTGGTGACACCTGTCATGTTTCTTTAATTTTTCATATTACTTAAAATCCTGCATTGCTGCCTTCACATTTGGAAAAGCAGTTAAATTTCTCTGGTCTCTACAGACTAGATTTTGGGAGAGAAGTACACTTCATCAGTCTTATTAGAGATTTTGAAGCATTTTCAACATTTTCATATGGATATGCCTACTCCACATTTCTTGTTTCCTCATGGAGGGAACTCTTAAGATTGTATGCTTTCTCTCAAGCCATCAAAACCAAATGCAGACAGCCTCCTGTTTGCTTGCTTTCCCGAAGGAAGTGCTAAACACTCATCTGTTTCTGTACTTCTAATTCTGTAGTTGGGCTGGCTTTCTGGGAATGGTCCCTGGCAGTCTGCAAAAACTCAGTTTCAGTGTCATTGGAGGTGGGCACAGTAGTTGGCCCTGGCTTGCGGGTGGGGTGTGTGCAGGTGAGGCCCATAGAGTATTGACAATACCTGTGGGTTAATTTGGAAATCTGCAGAGGAGACAACCCTAGTAGTTCATGGGCAGGCTTCCTGATAGGGTTTGTGACATGGGTAGTGGGATCTATGTCACTTTAATGTCCTCCATCCCTCCAGTAGTCCTAGCTGCCATTCTCCCAGTTGCTCCCCACCTTCAAGTCAAGTAACAAACCTCAGTTTTCTGGATCAGGAGAGATAGAAGTCTATTTCTTTAGTGTCATCCCACACATAGCGGGAAATCTAGCACTCCCTCATATTCTCATCTATATAGAGTGATTCCTCCACTGGAATTAAAAAAGTTTAATGTCAGGGGGCCTGGATGGCTCAGTCAGTTAAAAGCCAGGCTATTGATTTCACTTCAGGTAATGATCTCAGGGTCCTGGGATAGAGTCCAGAGTTAGCTCCATGCTCAGTGTGGAGTCTATTTGAGGATTCTTTCTCTCTTCCTCTGTCCCTCCCCTTGCTAATGCATGCTCACTCTCTCTCTCTCTTTAAAATAAATAAATACATCTTAAAAAATTACTTAATGCTAGAAATATTGCATAAATTAATGAATAAATTATGATTATTTGTATGTTTATATTATATATTTTTTATTGTTACAATGATATATATTCAGTTCAAATAATGGTTTATGGATTAATGCAAGGATATAACATTGGTATTAGTGTAGAATAATAAATAGTATTTACAAAGGAGGATAATGTGAAAATGTGTGCAGATGATAATAAGAAGAGACAAAAGTCAAACATCAAATGTGAATGGTAATGATTTATTACTTTATAAGTGAGATACACATGAGTTTTATTCTACAGTTTTGTGACAGTGAAAATAATGACTTTTACCACAAAAATGATCAATTATTTCCTTTTTATGCTTTGAACCTTCCAGAAGAAAGAAGAACAATATATTTAATAGCATACATTAATAACACACTCCACAACTATAATTAATGGGTGTCAAAAAACATTGTCACTGAATAAAATTGTTAAAAAGTCAAAGTTTATCTTCAGTGCACTGGAATTTTAATTTCTTTGCTATAAAGGAAAGTTTTCAGTTCAGCATCAACTGAATTTGGAATCTTTCTTATTCTCTTATATTCCATATTTCCTATTTCCTCATAAAAAATCTTCTCTGAAATCATTTCCCTTATTAGTTGTAAATTATTATAGCTCAAATAGCTATAGTTCTCTGGGGTTGTTGGATTTGAATGGGTATAAAAAATGGTTGGTAAAACAAAAGCTTTTAAATTAAAGAAATGAAATAATTATAGAAATTCAAATGTCATGAAACTGCTTAGATGAAATAGAGCCAAAAGAAAGGCAAAGTTAATTTTTCAATCATAAAATCTGATTCCATAAATTGTTATACAATTCTTTTAAAATAAATTTGTTCTTTAAGATAAAACATAATTTTCTACATATAGTCAAATAAATTCATATACTAGATTTAACTACTGCTTATTGAGATTTTGGCTAGAATTACTCTGTATCTTGAGATCTGTTTCAAAAAAAAATTGACATCTTTAAAATACAACATCCCAATCCATGAATGATGCCATTTATTCGTGTTTTATATAACTTCTTAAAATAATCTTTCCAATTTTCAGTGTGCAAGTTTTCTACAGATATTGTTAGATATGTGTTTTGATATTAGTTATTTTGTACTTCAGAACTATCTTCTTTGTGGAAAGGAAGGTAGATTGAATGGTGAACAGCCCTGAATCAATGTCAAATTTCAGCAGCATAGCCATGGTAGGCATACAACACAGAATGAGAGAATTCTCAGTATACACCCTAAATCAATGTTGTCCAATAGAAATACACTGAAAACCACATATACAACTTTAAATGTTCCAGATGATCAAGAAATTAAAAAGAAGCAACTAAAATGAGTTTTAAAATTGTTTTAAGAAGTATATACAAAATATTATTTCAAAGTGAAATAAAAATAAAATTAAGTTAATTTACATTATTTATTTCATACTATATCTTTAAAATCAATTATATATTTTATACTTAAAGTATATTTCAATTCTGATTAACAAGGTTTAAATCTCTCATTAACTACTTGTGGCTACTAGTCACTGTATTGGACAGCATAGTTATTTACCATGGAGGTCATCAGTAATTGCCCAGAGATATAAAGGAGTATGATTAACAAGTATTCTCTTTACTATCTTCCCCAAGTAAAATTACAATTGATGTTAATCAGTCATAATTGCCCAACATGTTGAGAACATGTTTATGTTTTAAAAAGTAAAAAAGCATTATTTTTCTTGATTTAAAATTTGTATTTTTTTCAATAGAAAAAAATAAAACAATGCAAAAATATGAAGACAAAGTTAAAATAAGTGAATATCTATAAACCAAAGAGAACCAGTTAAGTGTTGTTAATATTTTGGTTGATAGCCTTTCTGACATCACCGTGTGGATATAAATAAACTATTCATGTATTTAATTTCTAATATTTCATATGTAAAATACATGAATTTATGAATATTTACATCTTTTCACATTTTTCCAAGCACAATTTCTGGAACAGAGAACATTCTAAATGATTTAAAATAAGTGCCACCAGTAATTTAGTGGAATGAGGTGATCTATCTAATTTCACAAATTGTTGCTCATCCCATTAATGAGGAAAAGAAATGCCATTGAAATAACAAGTGCTTAAATCAAAGCAGTACAAGAAAACTTGTCAGTAAAACCCCCTCACAGTGGATATTTCTCTTGGTGTCTTGAAATGTTTGACCTTTCCCAAATCTGTCCTTATCCAGATAGTATCTCACTTAGATTATTGCTCCAAAAATTAATAGAAGTTAACTATATGAGAATGAAGGTTCTATGCGGGCAATACTTCATGGTTTTATGTTTGTTTGTTTGTTTTTTATTTGCGTTTTGTTTTGTTTTGTTTTTCCTGTGTTGTATCCTCATGTAGATATTGCTTAGGTATCAGAAGGAAATAAAAATGGGCTGCATCAGAAGAAACAAGTATGCCAAAACTAAAATTACTTTTCGTCAGGGCCCTTCCATGAATTTTCTAAAGCATTTGCAAAGCTGCAAATTTGCCAAATATTTGGCAAGCAATGGAATCAGTCTGCACTTGACTGCAGTTAAAATGCAGATACAGCTTGCATCTAATACAATGAGACGAAGTTCCCATTTTCCTGGAAATATAATTTGCCAAGCATAAACTTCTTGTTCTATAGGGCTGCCACCGCTTTTCAATGAATGTGGCACATTAATTAAAGTGGAAAAAAAAAATCTGTGCAACTTTGAAAAACGTTTTCCAACCTGACTGGATAAATGCTGGGGTTAATGAGGTCAGGTGTGCCTCCAATCCCATGCAAGATTGCTGTCATCGCACCAGAGGGAAATGCTGTCTACATACTATATATCATGTTTCCGATCAACTATTGCACAAATGCATGTCTTTGGTTACTAAGTTGACAATGAGAAGGGGAATTGGTAAGGAAGCAGAATAAAAGTGTAACGTGTTTTTAAGACAGTTCTTGGAACACTGAAAAAATAAAATTAAATTAAAAAAAAAGACAACAGTTCCCTAAAAGTATAGGCTTATAGAAACCTCAATACAAAACTGAACAACAATCAAAACAGATAAGCCACCACCACTTGTCACCAACAATAAAACACCTGTTCTGTGAACCACAATATTCTGTTAATAAGATTCTCTAATGTTCTTATGCAATTCCAGCTACCTGATCTCTAGCCCTGTGCTACTTATGGTGTGGTCAGTTGACTGAGTCAATTTTCAATCTGTCATCCGTCTGTGATAATGTAAGTACAAACAGTAAGAATAAATATTTAGAACATTTCTAGTAATATAATGGAATCATTTATGACCACAGGAGCCAATATTTTTTTAAATGGATCTTATTTATGGTTTTTAGTTTAATTTTTCTAGTTATTTACTTTTATTGTATGTTACACACATAGAATTAGAAATTTATGGTATAGCTCTTCCTCACCCCCGGATAGTTTGAGAAGCATTTGTCTAGGCCACTGTCTTGAAAAACTGTTGACTAGATCAAGACCTCAAATTTATCATGACACCAACCTGTCAGCAGATAGATGGTATATCTAGGAAAGGATACAGGTTGCTTAAAGGTCAAGAATGATGGTTTAATCAATTGATTTATTCTTTAGCTTCAATTTTTCACCTTGTCCTCTCACGAATTTCATGTTTGTCTCATGCTTAATGAGAGCCTCTCGTTACCTATGAAGTAGGCCTGTATGATAATAAATTTTAAATGAAGCCTACGTGCATAGGTTTCAAATATTTCTCTTTATTAGTTCTCTACCTCATGAGGATAGTTGATCCACAAGTGAAATTATTTGGTCTATACATGTTAATGTTACAGAACTAACGCTGATGACATTGATCCCATTCTTAATTCCACATTTAGAATGCAGTTAGTTTGCTCATAAACACATACTCAGAACAAAGGAAAGCATATTTTATTTAGTAGCTATCAAGGCAATATAGAATAGTTCCCAAATATGTCACCACTGGGGTCTTCTCTATTAACTAGTAATTTACAGAGTGCTTACTTTTAAGAAATAATAGGTAAAAAATAAATATTCCTTACTACTTAAGTGTTGTATTACTCTTTAATATTGAACCACTTAACAACAACAACAACAACGACGACAGCAAGGGCACCTAGGTGACTCAAATTGTTAAGTGTCCAACTCTTGATTTTGGCTCAGGTCATGATATCACAGTTGAGAGATAGAAACCCACGACAGGCTCACACACCGGGCGTGGATTCTGTTTAAGATTCTCTCTCTCTCACTCCCTCTGCTCCTATCTGTCTCTCTCAAAAAAGTAGTTAGTTAGTTAATTAATTTTATTTTATTTATTTATTTTTTTTACAGATTTTATTTATTTATTTGACAGACAGAGATCACAAGTAGGCAGAGAGGCAGGCAGAAAGAGAGAAGGGGAAGCAGGCTCCCCGCTGAGCATGGATCCCAATGTGGGGCTCGATCCCAGGACCCTGGGATCATGACCCGAGCAGAAGGCAGAGGCTTTAACCCACTGAGCCACCCAGGTGCCCCAGTTAATTAATTTTAATTTAATTAAAAAAAAACTTTGTTATCTTGTTTATTTGGGATTCCTTCATTAACCACTTATATTGTCAATAAATAATATTTATGTTTTTATAACGTTGACATTTATTTATTCAAAAATATTGTCAGATGCAGTGCTGGAATTAGAGATCTTATGCAAGTAAAATATTTAAAACCACATACACTAATGAAACTACCTATAAAGAATTTATTTTCATTTTGATTTTCTCAGGAATGTAGAAAGATAATCTAAATAAAAATATATAGATTAATATATAAATTGTTTTTCAGAAACAATAATGTATTTTATTTGGTAAGATATTAATAAATAATACTTTTTATAGTTGCAATCACCACCACTGTTTAGAACATAGAATGAAAATTTCCAGGTAGCCCTACTATAAAACAAATTTCATTATTAGTAATTATAACATTAATAAGCTTTTTCAGTTTATTATCACTTTTAGTCCAAGAACAATATATAAAACACCTTATCGTAGAAGGAGGAGCTATAATATATTTGAAAGGATGCATCTAGAATAAACTTCAAAGAGACTGGCAACCCCAAAGAAAAAGATCTATATTGGCTAGATATGGTTGGCTTGGTTAAGACTGGGTGGTAAGAATGTTTTGAGGGTCTGGGAGGTTATGCAGATAATGAGTGATAGAGCTAGTATTAGAATTCAAGTCACATGATCAAAGTCAATGTGTTTGGTGTACTTGGGTGACTGAGTTGGTTAAGCTTCTGAATCTTGATCTCAGCTCAGGTTTTGATCTCAGGGTCATAAGTTCAAGTCCCATGGCTGGTCATGGAGCCTCCTCAGGCAAACAAACAAGCAAATAAACAAAGTCAATGTATTTAAATCTTCAGTGTATTTTCAAGTGGTTCTCACAGATGAGAATGTGTGCAGTAGCTAATAGTCTTAATTCCGGAATTACATTGCTTTGGTTTGAGTTGTGGTCCCAGTATTTTATAATCAGTAGTAGAATATTGGATAAATTACTTAATCTATCTGTGCCTTAGCTTCCTCATATATAAAATCAAGAAAATAATAGGCCCTCATTGATAAGGTAGTTGTAAAAATGACATGCATGAGTAGATAATATATAATTCAAGAGTTTCAACTTGTGTCTGGCCCAGAGTAATCATTCACAATCATTTTATAAGGCAAGATTTATCATAGTGAGGGCTGATTTCCTGGTTTATTTAGCAGTTTGGTTTATTAGTCAAATACTTGCATTTGTTTAGCCATAAATACTAATATTCTAAGACATTTAAGTACTTTTTACCCAGATGGAGGGAATAAATATATAATCATTTCATTTTAATACCACTAGCAAATAAAGGTGAAATACAAGTAAAATCACAAAATGATGTGTCTAGACATTTATATCACATTCCTCAAGCCAGATGTTATTGTGAAATTTTAGTAGCATATATATTACCTGGCATAGATGATTCTGCAAAACGCAGTTGTCAGTACTTGTCAAATTATCAGTTGTTAATGTGCAAAATAAAATATCCAGAAGAATGAAGATGAGCTGCATAGATGTCTCTTAATGCAAAAGAACTGGCAACATTACTGTGAATTTTTACCACCTGAAGTGAGTGTGTTTCTAAAATGTTGCATATGGCATTCAGCATGAGTTAAGTGAAAATGTGATGTTGCAAGGTGATGGCAGCATTGCATTCCTAATACATCTGTCCAAAATAAACATTTTGAAATATATTTGTATAGGTGTGATCTTCCTGGAAAGAAATCACATTATTTTCTTTAGCATTCAGCCAGCAAAATTGAGGCTTTGCTGTCAGAGAAAAGAAAATCCCTGCAAATCTCAATAATTCAGTAAAATCTATCTACCATTTAAGACATTTACAGAACTGATTTAGCCATTGTTATGAGCTGTATTTTGTTCCTCTCAAAATTCATATACTGAAGTCCTAATGTACATTTATGACTGTTTTTCACGTTAGAGTCCTCATGGAAGTAATTAAGTCAAAATTAGGTCTTTAGGTTTGGGTCTTAATCACATGTGACTGATGCCTTGTAAGAGGAAGTTTGGACACAGATATGCGAAAGACGTGATGTAAAGACAGAACTTGATCATCTACAAACTAAGGACAGAGGCCTGGAATAAATCCTTCCTTCAGGGTCCTCAAACAAACAAACAAACAAAATCCAAACAAACAAACAAACAAGAAAAAAAAATGCTGTAGTTACCTTTATGTTGGATTTCGGCCTTTCCTTTTTTTTTTTTTTTTTAAGATTTTATTTATTTGACAGAGAGAAACACAGCATGAGAGGGAACATAAGAAGAGGGAATGGGAGAAGGAGAAGCAGGCTTCCCACCTAGCCGGGAAGCCAATGCAGGGCTTGAACCCAGGACCTTGGGATCATGGCCTGAGCCAAAGGCAGACGCATAATGACTGAGACACCCAGGTGCCCCTGGACTTCTGCCTTTTCACTCCTACTGTAGAAAAATCCAGGAGCGCCTGGGGGGTTCAGTTGTTAAGCGTTAAGCCTCTGTCTTTGGCTCAGGTCATGATCCCAGGGTCCTGGGATGGAGCTCTGCATTGGGCTCCATGCTCAGTGGGAAGCCTTCTCCCTCTCCTATTCCCCCTGCTTTTATTCCCTCTCTCACTGTGTCTCTCTCTCTCAAATAAATAAATAAAATATAAAAAAAACCCTCTTAAAAAATCCATTTCTGTTGTTTAAGGCACTCAGAATGTAATACTTTTCTTACAGCAGACCTAGCAAACTGGTATAGCCATATTAAACTTCTACTGATATTTACTTGACAATTTTCCACTTTGCCATCAGGTATGAGTTTTTTATATCACTCTTATAAGAAGAAAATAATTTTAGGTTCAACATTTCAGTGTATCAACTATTGTCTTTTGAGTTTCAGAAGAGGAGATTTGCCAGTCATATAGAAAAATTAAAATCAGTACTGATAATTACTTTCATAAGAAGAAAAGAGTAGGAGCAGCTATTTGAATAACAATTACCAGTTTTTATATTACAACTGGCCAGAAATTGTGGATCTTGTTTAAAGACCCTGCTAGGGTTTTTGCATACTTCAGTTGGAATGTTTTGTGCCTAAAGCTTGGGAGAGTGGGCTACATGGTTTTGATTCTGACTTCAATTTTTTTTTTTTTAATTTTATCCAAGGGGCCCATTGAAAATGCCAGAAATGCCTAATTTTGCTTTGTTTTGTTTTGTTTCCAAATACAGTTATCCTGGGCAAACTCAAATGGGTTGGGTTGCCCCATGGCACCTCACTTTTCCAGAAATGGTGCAAATGCAGGATACTATGAATAAACCAGTATAGGACTGATTGCCTTTCCTTAAATAATCCATCATCTACTTGAGAAGATAAACAGACAAGCAAATAATTTATAATACATCATGATAAATGCAGTGATACCTGTATAGTATTGCAGTAGCAAAGAGGAAGATGAAAGATGAGCAGTCTAAGAGTAAAGAAGTGAGACACCATTGACTGCTTCTGGTTTATGAAACCCCAGGGACACTTGTGATTGTTAAAGTCCAGGTGTGGAAGAGACTGCTTGTTCCCCATTGCCTGGCCTCCTTAAGAAAAGTTTTAACCTTTGTTACAGGTTATTTTGGATATTTCAGGTAAGTCATGATTTCCTAGCCCACAAGTTGGACTGATATTGAAAAGCAACTTATTCCACTACACTTTTATGCATGATACAGCCATTTATTCCACAGCACAAATTTTGAGAAATTGAATGTGAATGATTAACTCATTAGATATCACAAATTATACATTTAAAACTGCTATTGGTTTTAATGCCTAACAAAAGGAAACTATACCTTGTGCGTCAAAAAAGGCAAAGGAGTTCACAGCTCCATCACTGACCTTGTAGCTCTTCTTGTTTTTTTAGAAGTTATACACTGGGTTGCAACAAAAATAGAGTAAGGTAGGGTCCAAAGGTGACAGAGATGTGTTTACAAATTGAAGGGGAAAGAAGTGATCAGTGTTTATTTTTCCAGTTTTGACCTTTGCAATTTGGATTTTTTTTTTTTTTATAATAATGAAATGGTTACTACTGAAAGCGTTGAAAAAAATTTGGCTATTGTGTGAATGGCCCCTCAGGTTCTTATTGAAACAAAAAATTGTAAGATCTCTGTAGATTATGTAAGTTTTCTCAAGAATACAGCTCAGATATTATCAGAAAGAATGATTTTCCTTTTTGTAACAACATTCAGGTAAATATAAGACTTGTCTGAAATGTAGATAGATACATAACACGTACAATCAATTTTGTAAAATACTGATTAATGTACAATGTGAAAAAAGCAATTACAAGAGAAAAAAGTTTAATATATATATCTCCTACATATTTCTTTGTCAGCTAGCATCAATCACTAATATATTCATTCTTTTTTTTAAGTTTTTACTTATTCATCTGAGAGAGAGAGAGAGAGAATGAGAAAGAGAGCACAAGAGGGGGTAGGGTCAGAAGGAGAAGCAGACTCCCCGCTGAGCAGGGATTTCCCAATGCAAGACTCAATACTGGGACTCCAGGATCATGTCCTGAGTCAAAGGCAGTCACCCAACCAACTGAGCCAACCAGGCATCCAATCAGGAATATATTCTAACATATTCTTACTTTGAAAATTTTGGCTTTAATAAGGGAATATGTACATACATATATATGTATGTATACATTTACATTTATATTATTTCCTATTGAGAAAAAGATAATTCCTCTGTCATTCACTTATTTAAAAAAAAAACAGATTTTGTGGCCTCCATAACTTTACATAAACACATTGAATCTGTGGGTGCATATTCTTCCAATATATTCATTATATTTTGGAAACATGTCTGTAGATTTCTTATAACACAATTATCTTAAAATAAATCAGAATTATTTGAATAAAGAGCTATTATGTGCTTGACTATAATGTTAATTAACAAAGTTAAAATTCTTTCTTATTAGCAGATCAATGCCAAGCTTACTTAGGTAATATAAAGTAAAACATTGATCTGCTTATTTATGTCAAAATAAAATATTTTATGTTTTGATATAAATAATCTAAATAGATTAATTTAGATTAAAAGAGAATTTTTGGTTTTAAAACTTCAAATAATTGAAGCTAAAGGGTAATATTATTTATTTCACACATAATATAGTCTCTTCATTGTATTTTATTTATATAGCCTAAATATAACATGAATTGATAGACATTTTCTAAGAAACTGTGCTTTTTTTACATATATATTTTTTTAACAATACAGTATAAAATAACTTTCATATACTTGAGTTTTAAATTCTAGGGTCCATATTTTTAACATAATTATTTCAGTGGTATTTAGTTTATTATTATTACTTTTTTTAGTCTCTAAATTATATACAAAGTTGTGCAAAGTTTTAAAAGCCTTAACTTTCTTAGATATCTACAGGATTAGAGTTTCTACACTGGAATACACACCGACTGTGTGTGCCACAGATCGTTCTAACACTGATGTGGTTCTCCAGGGTGTGATGAAAGAAAATAATTTCTGCTTCTTTGTTCCACACTAAGTGATGCATATTTTATTCTGGGTTCTGGTACACAAAAGGGGGATCCCTATAAAGACACCCACCTTGAATGCCAGAGGTAGACATATAGTATTTACACATAGAAAATTACTTTACAAAAATGCATTGATTCAAATAGTATCCTTATCCATAAGAGACAATGTAAATTGATTAGAAATTACCTGGTAAATTTTGAGTATACATGAATGCTACTATGATGAATGTAAAAACAAAACAAAACAAATACCAAATTAAGAATGTCGTATCAGATCCAATTTTAGTGCCTCTGGCATCTGCTTTCTATTTGGTCCAAACTGGCAAGGTCTCACTTGGCCCCTGGGCTTTAGCAACCTGCTCAGTAGAGAGTTCTGACTGCACTACAGACCTTCTTTGCCTCTCCAAAGAAAGTCCACAACTGAAGGTTGCTCAAGGGAGATGAGGGAGAGAGGGTAATGGGATGATAGGCATTAAGGAGGACTCATGACATGATGAGCACCGGGTGCTATATGCAACTGATGAATGATTGAACGCTATATCTGAAAGGAATCATGTATTATATGTTGGTTAATTGAATTTAAAAAAAGGAAAAGAAAAAAAAGGAAAAGTAGAAAGAAAAAAGTCAGTTCGGGCAATTCCCCTGTGTGCCAGAAAATAGGACATTTTTTATCAATCAAGACCTGGATTTCAAAAATCAGTGCCGTGAGATCGCAGCCCACAATTAAATATTAATATTTAACCTTCACTTCAGGCTCTATTTTCCAGGTTATTCAGATTATAAAACATCTCTTTCTGGGTTTTATCACATTGTTTTTAATAAAAACTCGCCAGGTATAACTTTGGTATATAAATATAGCACAAGGTTTATATGAATTCATCCTAATAAAATATTTGTTTTGTTTACATGTACTTAGGAAGTTAATAATTTCCCAAAGGTAAGAATTCATTTTGTTTAAATTTCTATTTTTCTATCCTAATAATAACAGGCGCAATTACAGTAATGCTATAATACTATTAAGAGCTAATTAGGTTCCAGGATAATTTTCATTTAATTTGAGTCTTTATAACTACTCTGTGAATATGTATCTTTAAATTCCTTGTATTTGTCCTGATGCTTCATTTATTGTAATAAAGGCTTGTAATCGATTTAATGGTTTTGTGATCTAGCCTCTGAGTGTGTGTGTGTGTAACTTTGTTAATTCTGTTACATTGTGGCATACTTTTGGTGTAAAATAAATAACCATCACAATTTTTACGCAATATAGTGAATATAATCTTGAAAATTGATATATTTTTGTAATATGTTTCTGGTTGGATTATAAAATGTCAGAGGAAAAATAGAGTAAACCATACATGAAAATTCCTGAGAGTAAGCAATACTTCATGGGACACACCAGGCATTGTTTTCCTGAATTCACAATGTTAGTATCTCCAAGGCAGGATGATATGGTAGAAAGAGCCTTGTACTGAATGCTAATGACAACTTGTAGTATTCTCAATAGTGGAGAAAAGGTTTAGGGAATATTCCTTCATCTTTCAATTCCTTTATCTCATTATCTGTACAATAAGAAATTTGGACAAGATCTTCTCTTGGGTCTACTCTAGTTACAAACTTTGTAATATTAATGGAAAACAATTTAAAAATAAGTCAAAGCTTGTTCTAAGGAATATTATTTCAAGTTACATTGAATAGTTTAAATGAATAATATCGTATTAAAGAGATCCCAGAAGACATTAATGGCAAAAGGAGAAGGGGAAAATATCATGGTGAAAATATAAAACAATTTTTGCATTACTATTCGAAGTCTTCAGTTACTATTTCCCATTTGATCTGACCTTTTGTAGGTCATTATAAATGTCTCTTTTTTGTATGTTTGTAATTGCTTTAATACTACAAATCTTGCAAAAATTATAGCAAATATATCAGTGAATTTGAGCAGTTCTAAAATATGTGTTTTGATAATTATGCATGTAGCTGCTTGTATAACTTCTTCCGACAAAGATCATCGACTGGAATAAACTGGAGGACCAACATTGGCCCTATAGAGTAATTAATCTGATTTTACTTAGTGTTGTAGTTTCTCTTGGGAGTTTTTGCAAAGGAAAGGGCAATTCACTCTCTGTCATCTAATTCAGGCCATTTCATAGGTTAAAGATGTATTTGGGGGGAGGAAAATTATTAAAAGTAAAATAGGCTAAATCAGCAGTGTCTACCAATTTCCTTGTTGAACCAAAGGTAGATTATGGTGAAAGCTCCAGAAAATATGAAAATTTGTGTTAGTAGCCCTATATATGACTATGTGGCATATTACAAATCTGCCACGAATTGAATTTACATTAATTGTTAAAGAATACATGTTCACATACTCTCTCATTATTTGTGCTAAAAGATTAAAACAAATGTCAGCTGAATGAATTTACCCTCTAACATCTATATCAGATATATTTGGACTCTTTATTCATTTGGAAGAAAATTCCACACCCTCTCA
The DNA here is from genome assembly GCF_010015895.1 of Lontra canadensis. NCBI lineage: Eukaryota > Metazoa > Chordata > Mammalia > Carnivora > Mustelidae > Lontra > Lontra canadensis. The sequence continues at coordinate 127,288 of NW_022631056.1, read as the reverse complement.
ATATTTCTATGAATCCTGGGAGGCTTATATTTTCATATTCATTTTATACCTTGCAATATCCCTTTGCAGAATCTTTGATAGTTATGTGTCTTATCATATCACTCTGATCCAGACATTGTCTTTCCAGAAGAATAACTGAGATGATTTCTGTGATTTCCACTAAAAACAAGAACACAAACAACTTTTAAAAAAGAAAAGAAAAGAGAAAAAGAAAAAAATGCAAGTAAACAAATCCAATAAATAATTTTGGACTTTATAATTCATCATAGAAATGAAAAGATCTTCAAAGAGAATATTATCTAAAGAACTGCGATGAGACTGTGATTTTGCTCTACTTTCAACTGAACAATTTAGCTTACCACACTTTCATGGATGCCAGGAGAACAAAAGAGCTTCTTGTTTCAGAGAAAAGAAATTTCTTGCTTAGGACAGAGCAGGAAATATAAGCTTCGTGTTTGCATCAACTCAGCTTGCCTCACATGTTCCAGTGGGGTCATGCAGTGCTTGGATGAGTTGTATGCCATACATACAGTGGCTCTGGGCCTCAACCAAGGAAGCCCAGACCTAGAAAATGCCCTGTACCAAAAGGGGATGCAAAAAAACCTGTCCAAACTTTGCAACACAAGGAAACCTTAACTTCTTTTTTTTTTTCTCTCTTTTTTTTTTTTTTTCCTAAAAGATTTTATTTATTTATTTGACAGAGAGATCACAAGTAGACAGAGAGGCAGGCAGAGAGAGAGGGGGAAGCAGGTCTCCGCTGAACAGAGAGCCTGATGCGGGGCTCGATCCCAGGACCCTGAGATGATGACCTGAGCCGAAGGTAGAGGCTTTAACCTACTGAGCCACCCAGATGCCCCAAACCTTAATTTTCTTATCCTGAACAGTAAACAAATCAGTCCTTTGCTCTGGAAATAGAGAGTATCTCTATTTTCCAAAGCATGTGCTATACAGTCATCCTTTAAATCAAAATCCAGAACAGAAATTGTCAGTGACTCCACTGAAAAGTTATAGAGAAATAAGAGAGAACTATGGATCATTGTCTCCTGATTGTCTCACTTTATAATAGTGCTATATAAAATTATCAGGGAAGGATTTGTTCTTTACCCTTTCTTTTTCTTTCTTAGCCTACTTTTTGGCTATCCCTTCAATCCTTTTCATATATAATACTAAGAAAATTAACTAATACTGCACTCAGTGACTCAAGATCTCAGACCCCAGTTTCTGAGTACTCATGGGTGGTGCATCCTAGGAAAAATATTTACATGTATGGAGAGAAAACATGAAAAAAATATCAACAAATAGATGTCAGTCTCTATAATTCTAAATCCTTAGTAATTTTTGAGAGAATCAACAAAAATTGGATTTTATAATAATAACATAAACATTTGGTTGTCCTTTGACACAGTCCTATACATCATATGTTTAAAACATGTTTTAAGGATATACGTATAACTTAAGGGCTAGTAATATAAGAAAGGTGTGTATCACCTCTAAGTGTTTCTTCTATTTATTTAATGGTTTTATAAGTATATCTACTTAAAGCCCTTTTTAAACAAAGCATATTACTTGTCATTTGCATAACAACTATATCCTGAAGTGTCTGTATGGCATTTATTTTTGTTTAGCTTAAATATTATCTGTAAGTCACTAAAAACCTTAAGAACAATGGACTTATACATCAGAATTTCTGGATTCATGATCAGGCCATGTTAATGACAAGCTCTGTGATCTTGCCATGTTAATGACAAGCTCTGTGATCTTGGACTAGAATGTTTCTTGTTCCCCCACCCCCTCCACTTTTCCACAGTAAGCACGGTAGTGAACATATGTCCAAGTAACATTTGGGTTTTAAAATTCCATGTCAATAACAGAAAGCAGAACCACCTGCTCTCTAAAGCAAACCATTCCAGTCTCATTTTCATGTGAAGCGACCTCTTCCATATCACCAAAAGGAAGCCTACCACTCTTGATTTAATGGATGGGTCACATTTGACCAATAAAACCACAGGAGACAAGGTTGCTATATTGTACATTAAAGCCACCTGAGCACACTACGATTACAGGCAATGGTTTATTTTGATAACTTTTTAAAAGGAAAATTTAAGCAAAGAAAGGACAAAGAATATTTTTTTTTAAGATTTTATTTATTTATTTGACAGAGTGAGACACAGTGAGAGAGAAAACACAAGCAGGAGGTGTGGGAAGGGAGAAGCAGGCTTCCTGCTGAGGAGGGAGCCCGATGTGGGGCTCCATCCCAGGACCCTGGGATCATGACCTGAGACAAAGGCAGAAGCTTAACGACTGAGCCAACTAGGCAGCCCAAGAATAGGGTGTTTTTACAAAAGTGATTTAACAATGAAATCACTATAAAAAGAGATACTAAAGGAGAGTTTACTACATATACAATTATGCTTGGTTTCTTGAGAACTTTAATATTTCTTCTGCAGATCTAATTTATCTCATTTTTTCTCCTACATTTTTTTCTTTTTAAATACACTTCTTACTAAAATGTAAAAAATAGACATCAACCAAATACAATTTTTAAAATACCATGTGAGATATAGCAAATCTGACAAAATATTATTTACAGGGTGGTTGGGCAGTTCAGTCGGTTAAGTGTCTACCTCAGGTCTTGATCCTGGGGTCCTGGGGTTGAGCACTGCATCCGGCTTTCTGCTCAGCAGCAAGCCAGCTTCTTCCTCTGTCTACCACTCTGCTTACTCGTGCTCTCTCCCTCTCTGTCAAATAAATAAATAAAACCTTCTTTAAAAGGATATTATTTATAAAACAAAGCAAAACAAACAACCAGGGACATTTTAATCTATTATGGCAACAATGCAGCTAAGATCTCATTGAAGTTTTTTAAATGACCAAATGATATCAAGTAGGATTTTCTGTAAATTTAGGAGAACTTTTAATAATCAGCCAACACACACAATTTCAAAATCTATTCTTGAGGGTGTTGAGATAATGGAGAATTAGATGTGAACCTTGAAAGGACCAATAACTACAATATTTGTCATTTTGTTCAATTCTGTTTTATCTAGTAGATATAACTGTCTACAAGCTTCCTTCCTTCCTTCCTTCCTTAAAGAGCTTAAGAAACTTCAAAGGGCAGGAAAACTTTCATCAAACTATATACATATTTTTACATTTCATGAGAAAATCAATGTTAAAAATTTACTTACAACTTTGAAAAGCAGTTGAACTTTCAATCAAATTTCAGCACTAACCAGATAATTTATAACAAACATCAGGTGATTTTTAGCATTTTTCCCAACTTAAGATCAAAAGAACCTTTTAAAGATAGTTTCTTACTATATACCTTATTAAGAGAGAAAAATAACATTCATTACTTTTTCATTCTTAGAACCTCAAAATTTGAGGAACATATTAGTAATTAACAATGAAAGTGTCTTGAAAAGGACAAGCAAGAAGATAGTTTCTTTCCAAAAAGGCACAACTTAGTCAAATTAGTGTATATATTATTATTTTTTTAAATTTTTCAGATATAATGCATTAAAGCCTTCCAACTGAGAGGATATATTTACCATATTTTATTTTCTAAAACTATGTTGCTTAAATATTTTTTCCTTAAGTAGTTTAAAATAAAGCCCTTCATTTAAAGATGGCAGATTTATCACAGGTATTTTCTTTAATGGCTTCTCAATTCCCAAGAAAAAGACAGTAAAAATATCTGAAAAGGGGGGAAGCATGCATCTCACATGGACAAAAAAAATAGGGGAAAAATCGCAGGCTGGCTTTTTTTCTTCAAAGTGGACAAGGAAACTTATCAATGATTACTGACTTGGAATAGAATGCAAACATCAACAACAACAACAAGAAAAACAACAGGAAGCTTAGCTGTCTTCTGGGCATCCTGCAGAACCTAGGATAGGCCAGATTCTGCTGATACTAGGCACCTCTCCACATGGCTCCAGGATTTAAAAGAGGAGGAAGGTTTGAAAAATCCAGATAGACTTCTAGAGAATTCCCCACCAAAGGAAATACAGTCTTAAGAAAGCCAGGCACAGTTGAGAGGGGAGCACCCATATGGAAAACAGAAGGACTAGAAGAAATGTATTAATTGAATATTGTGGCAGTTCTCCCATTCCAACTCTTCTGCTATGCCCCTAGCACTCTTAAATTCAAACCATCACCCCTTATTAAGAATGATAGATTTCTCTATAAAGAAAAACTACATAACTAAGAAAAGACAACTAAATAATGACATTAGATTGTTCCCCAAAGGAAAACCCAGTAATATCATCCTTAGATTAAAGACACTGCAGTAAGTCTTATTATTCAAGTAGAAGTATGCAGTAGTCCTGTTTGGTTTCTCACTCTTTATCATGAGCTAGTTGGTAGTTAAGATCACCAGAAATTAAAGAAAGCTATAGGTTATAAAAGAAAATAAAATTAAGTTAAATCACAAGTGAATTGTATCAGATAGTACAAAAAAAGGAAATAAAATTAAAAATATCTTCAGACCCATGCATCTGGAACCGTTTGACATAAGAAAACACACACATACACACACACACACACACACACACTCACACACACAATTGATTTAAGTGAAAATGGTAGATATGATGTTTGAATTATTTCAAAACAGGTATTTAAAATGGTATTTTCCCCAAAATATAGACATTACTAGGTCCCCCCATAACTCAATACAACTTTTTATAGTTATAAGTAGAAACAAATGCACAATGTATCTAAAACTTTCTAACGAATTACATTCTAGAAAAGTAATTAACTCACTATTCTTTGTTATATCACCCAACATATATTTGAAATTATGTTTTTAAAATCATATATTTTGGTCATATTAAGAGATTATTATGGAGCTAGGATCCATAAACTCAAAAATGAAAAAAAATCAAGGAATTAAATAACAATCACAATACTACTATGGGATTAAAATTCAAAAAAGTTCAAAATTAGGGCATGAGTTATACATTAAGCAGTTTTGTTTGGTTAGAGTTATGCAAAAAATTACATTAATGCATCATCAGCTGCAAATAGGGTAGTTTGTTTTGCCAAAGAAAATAATGGAAGTTCTAAGTTGATTTATTTAAATTCTTCACTTGAATCATAATAGAAATATAGAGCATAAACTAACTCTGAAAACTTCCTAAGCTCTTATACTTTTATGTTATATGTTGGCATATTTCAATTTAGTGAGAAATGCTAGCTATATTAATAAACAACAAAGCCAATTAACATTTACACAAGCAAATCTTTTCTCTTTTCAATAATAGCTTAAAATTGTCTTTTTGGAAAACACCATACAATTTAATTATTATTAAACAAAATTGGAAGGATTATTTAGTAGGGAATATAAATCAGCAATTTTATTATTAGACCATGAAATTAAGTACCTCATATACAAGATAGAGGCCCCAAGAGTTTAAAGATGATGATATTGACATATAAGTTATTTCTAATATAAGTGATTAGTAGTTGCATTTATATAAATGGATAGAAGGATCTGGTAGTATTAAGTGCACACACCAAATAATTCTATTAAAAATTTTAAATGACCTGAGTTTATATTCATTTAACAGTTCAATTACATATTCTCATTCATATAAAACACCCAGGCTGAATTTTCATAACCAGGAGAAATGAAGGATTGTGACAATTATCCCAATAACTTAGTCTAAAAGTCGCACTTGGGGTTCCAAGGAATTGGAATGTAGAAAAAAATTATACTTTGATTCAGAGAAGTAATATTTGATGCTAATTTCCAAGTTAAAATGTTCAACTCTTTTGGCTCAGATGTTTCTTCAAAAACCTCAGGAGAGGGAAGGAGAAAAGTAATCTTTGGAGCAAGCATGGCTGGGGGAATGGGCAAATATTAAGTGATTTGAATATGCTGTCTAGTCCTGTGTTACACTCAAAGATAATACTTTATTCCTCCTATTTAAAAAAAAAAAAAAAGCTGGTAGCAATGTGGCTCACCAAGCTATCAGATATCCTACAAAAGAACCATGCATAAATTCTAGAAAATTCAGAAGAAAAATCGAAGGTCTCTGTACTGAAGAGAATAAACTAGATATAGATATGGATTTGAGTTTTTATATCTAAGTGCAATTTTCTTGGAAAATGATCTTTTCATACTTCAATGTAAGTTAAAAAATAACTTTTTGTAATCTTCTTAAATTTTATTGTTTTCACATTTGTAAGTCAAATACTCCACTACTGCCAAATGGGGAGGAGAAATTCCTAAATGGGGAATTAGCATAGAATATTATTTCTCTGAATCAAAATACAACAGAAGATAGAAGAGGACAGAGGGAAACAAAGGAAGAGAATTATAGGAAGAAGAAGAAAAAGATGGGTGGTAAGAAGAAAGAAAAATAAAAAGTGATTTGCTCCTGAGGTGATATACAGCCTTTCTATTATCAGAATAGATTTATAATCACTGCAATACAAACATCAGTTCATAGCTTCTCAACTTGACGTTTTTGAGTAATTGTTTCTAAATAGCTAGTTGAATTAACCTTTTCAGTAGTCACAATAAATTTTTTAGGTTACTTTTTTTTTCCTTTTTAATGATTAATTAGAAGACAAGATTTGAATTTCTGGAAATTCTGTTTCAAAAAAATATGTATCAGAAAGTTTCAAGGCACATGACTAAATAGGATCAAAGATTGTTACAAAATGTAAAAGTCAATTGTTTCTTTAACTAAGATGGTCATATTAATGGAAGGTTAAGTAACTTTTTTCCTGGACAATTATGACTTCATAAGTTAGAAATTATGACTTAGTAAGTCAGATTCCCAAGTACAAGAGATCACTTATACTACAGAGTTAACAGCTGACAGAGTCTTAGTTAAAATTATTCTCTCTAAACTAGTTTAAGGCATTGAGTATCGATCTAACTCTTTGTATGACACACAAACAGATAAAGACAGAAATATGTGATTTTTAGAATGAAGCTTTGATTGTCAAATCTCAAGTTATAAAGGAAAAAATTCTGATTGCTTATATTCTAAACCTGATAAACCAAAAATTAATCATTACATTTCAAATTTCAGTAAAATCACTAAATCCATTTTGGTTACTTGGATCTTTAAAACAATTATTTGTCTAACCATGTATTACACTTGATGGACAACCTGTTATCTATTCACAGATGTTTTATAAAAATATATTCTTTCAAAATTTAGGGACATTCAAGCTTGCTTAATTTATTTGCTTGATTGTGATTTACAGTTTTCAGACATTAAAAGAACATCAAAACATTGGTCATAATTGAACATCAGAGATATTGGAGTCAGTGAAAAAGCTTGACAAATCCCAGCTGAAACCAGTGTAGGAAATTAAATATGCTTTAGGCAAAAGCATTTCTCCATTTCAAATGAGAACTTTTTGGATGAGTCTCCTGTTGTCAAGCAATTCAAATTTTGAAAATATAACACGAAGTATGTCAATGGGCTCATCACACTTTCACCTAAATACAGTGAGATATTTTTCATCTTTTTGTTTATTATTTTTAATGAGTCACACCAAAACAAAAATCTAACCATTTATAGATATTTCAAATAAATTGAAGTCCATCCTCGCTGCCTGAACCTGTCTCCTATGCCCAAAACAAACTTGTAGTCTCATACCCTAAAAAAAAGATTTCACCATTTATTTTTCTGGTTAAGTAACAGCATCATTCTTAATATACAGTGATATTTCCTCACTTATCAATATTGCACAATATCTTTTGATACTCTACTTTAAAGGTCAAGGAGAGTACTTCACATATTCAATCTGCCTGGAAATTTTGCTGTATCTTCTCACAGCGCTGGCTCACTATCATTCTTAAGATTTTTGGTGAGAGAAGCTGCTTCTGCTACCTCTGCTACCTTAGCTAAAGCAATTTTCCCATTTACACTGTTTTGCTTGCCTGTCTCTTTTTGTCTTTTCACTCTCTACTTAGCACCCAGCACAGACATCTTAAGTGTGATTTCATTAACTTGTTAAATGACTCATGCTTCAATTAAAATGAAGTTTTTTTTGTTTTTAAACAGGTTCCTGCTTCCCTTATTCATTATTGTTCCCAACACCCAGTACAGTGCCTGCTGCCTAGAAAGAGTCAATAAATAGTTATAACATAAATCATAAGCTTTCAGAATTTTTTTTTAATTTTCAATTTCTTCTCAGCGTAACAGTATTCATTGTTTTTGCACCACACCCAGTACTCCATGCAATCCATGCCCTCCTTAATACCCACCACCTGGTTCCCCCAAGCTCCCACCCCCAGCCCCTTCAAAACTCTCAGGTTGTTTTTCAGAGTCCATAGTCTCTCATGTTTCACCTCCCCTTCCAATTTCCCTCAACTCCCTTCTCTCCATCTCCCCTTGTCCTCCATGTTATTTGTTATGTTCCACAAATAAGTGAAACCATATGATATTTGACTCTCTCTGCTTGACTTATTTCACTCAGCATAATCTCTTCCAGTCCCATCCATGTTGCTACAAAAGTTGGGTATTCATCCTTTCTGATGGAGACATAATACTCCATAGTGTATATGGACCACATCTTCCTTATCCATTCATCCGTTGAAGGGCATCTTGGTTCTTTCCAGTTTGGCGATTGTGGCCCTTGCTGCTATAAACATTGGGGTACAGATGGCCCTTCTTTTCTCTACATCTGTATCTTTGGGGTAAATACCCAATAGTACAATTGCAGGGTCATAGGGAAGCTCTATTTTTAATTTCTTGAGGAATCTCCACACTGTTCTCCAAAGTGGCTGCACCAACTTGCATTCCCACCAACAGTGTAAGAGGGTTCCCCTTTCTCCACATCCTGTCCAACACATGTTGTTTCCTGTCTTGCTAATTTTGGTCATTCTAACTGGTGTAATGTGGTATCTCAATGTGGTTTTAATTTGAATCTCCCTGATGGCTAGTGATGATGAACATTTTTTCATGTGTCTGATAGTCATTTGTATGTCTTCACTGGAGAAGTGTCTGTTCATATCTTCTGCCCATTTTTTGACCTCAACATGAGACAGGAATCCATCAGAATCCTAGAGGAGAACATAGGCAGTAACCTCTTCGATATCAGCCACAGCAATTTCTTTCAAGATATGTCTCCAAAGGCAAAGGAAACAAAAGCAAAAATGAACTTTTGGGACTTCATCAAGATCCAAAGCTTCTGTACAGCAAAGGAAACAGTCAACAAAACAAAGAGGCAACCCACGGAATGGGAGAAGATATTTGCAAATGACAGTACAGACAAAAGGTTGATATCCAGGATCTATAAAGAACTCCTCAAATTCAACACACATAAAAAAGATTTTTTTCAATAAAATTCCATTTCTTTTATTTTTATTGTTGATATTATAAATTAAAGACATATATGTACAATTGATAGTGATAAATATCTGAGTAAACATGACCACACTTGAGAAAATAGCACCACGACCTTTTAAGTCTCTGGCATGATCCTTTCAAACCACATCACCTTCCTTTTCTCCTGGATGGGATCAACTTTCTACTCTATATGTTGTTAATTACTCTCTTGTTTCTCTTTGTAGTTTTTGCTTGTTTGGTTGCTTAATTTTTCCCTTCTTGTAAACTCCCTATGAATGGAACACATTTTATAGATTTGCTTATAACTTGGCTTCTTCCCCAACAATATGATATATCCCTTCCAACATACGTGTCTGTATTCTGTTCTTTTTAATCATTGCATAGAATCCATTCCATAAATATATTTTAATCTAATTACATTCTACCATTGATAATTATTGAGGTTTTTTTTTTTTTGAAGTTATAAAACCTGTCATTTTGAACATCTTGTTGCCTTATACATATGTGAACAAATCAATCTGGGGTCTATACCTAGAGGCTGAAGTTCTGTAAATGTTCTGTGTATGTGTATGTTCACTGTGTATGTGGGCTGTATAAAATGAAAATAATACTCACTTTATTTTGGTACTAAATATATATTTAAATATAGAAAAATGACAAGGAAACCAGGAGAAAATGTAATTCAAATAACATCATTCCCTGACACAAAATAAATAAAAATACTATTTTTACTATATTTTTAAAACTTGGAATGTGTTAATGAAAGATACATCAGAATATATGAAAAGAAACTATAACAAATGCATGACTAAATATAAAAAGAAACCTGCAATGTTTTAAAATGTTATGTTCTAGTTTTTCACATCTTCATTGTACCATTTGTATCAGATGTGACACTTTGGTGCCACCTTTACTGCTTGGTCAATTAAAGGAGCATAAATACACATGATGGACATATATATTTAGAAGGAAGTGTAACAGAGTCAAAGATCAAATTTTTGCTTCACAAGTAAGCAACATTGGTGTGAAAAAGGATGAAGGAACAGTTAATAACCACAAAAGCACTTTCATGAAGTAACAAGTTTTCTTACATATCTACACAAAAATATAATGAATTGTACTGAAATCACCCAAGAATTTAAATTTGTTAAATTTAACATTTGAATTTTACTTCTATAACCCAAGACTTTTATGTTCCTCTGTAAATGAATCAGAATGAAGAGCAAGGATTTTTAAGAAATGTATTTATGTTTTTACAGATAAGTGTTAGTGTTGGTATTTGGTGCTAAATGTATCACGTATAGATTTAAGGTGTTGAATGCATCAAATATGCACTTTATTTTTCTGAGCTATGTTAGAAGTGCATGCTATGTTTTGTTAACAAGCAAATTTGCATTTTAGTCTATTTCTAAAATATGTAAGTCATGGGTTTACCTTTAGAAAGTCAGTATATCTGATACTTGCTTGGAATTTCCTCTGCCTAGAATACTCCAAAAAAATTAGTAACCCATATTGCTTTAACAGTTCCTCTTAGAAAAATCTGATTTCTTTCATTCTTTTAGTGAATGACTCATGGTGGGTACTCTAGAAGGAGACAAACCAGAATTTGGGCCTCAAGACATTTATTAGGATCAACAATGAAAAAGCAGGATAGGTGAAGGGGGAATCAGAGCTGTGAAAAATGCACAAGCCACCAATACAGAGCACAGATTGATATATGCATATGATAATTATCCTCCTTGAGGCCAAACTGGCCTTTATATTGCCAGATAAGTCATACCCCAGGAAGGATGTGACTTTGGGCCAGATGTGTCTCTGTAGCTTAGGAAGATCTTGACTGATTGATAGTAATAGTAGTTTCTACTCACTGGGCTCTCCAGAACCATGGAATGTATTTTCCCTTAAAAAAGGAACAAACTGATTGTATAAAAAATTCAAAGATATCTATAATTTATAGAATTTTTAGAATTAAAAAGTGAATTTACAATTTGGATATTACCCCAAGTTTAGCTCGATATACAAATCAAGTTTATTTCTATACACAAGCAATATTTGGACAATAGAATTTTAGAAGAGAGATATCATTCTTAAATGTATGAAAGGTTTAGAAATGGATCTAAAAAATGGATAAGATGTCTATTTAGAAAAATGTAAATGAGATAAATTCAATATATAAATAAATGAAGCAGTATAAAGATATCTATTATTTTGAACACAGTCACAGATTCAATGCAATCATGCCAAAATTCCACTAGAATTAATTGTAAATAAATTATAAAATTTCTAAGAAATTAAAAGGGATGAAGAAAAATCCATACCCCTTTTAAGAAGAACAAAGTGGAGGATGTATTCTACTAGCTAACAAAATCTATAGTAAATAAAGAAATTTGGTATTGACACAAAGGCAAGACAAATAAAATAATGGAATAGAAGAAAATCTCTAGGAAAAGACATAGGTATAAACAGCACTAATTTATAGTAAAGTAGAAATGTAGGTACAGGATGATTTCTTAAATTAAGAACCTTGGGTCAGTAGAATAATGGTAGCCCTGCTTCCCGCTTATGATCAGGGTCAATTACTCCTGACAATATGTTGGCTCCTTCCCTTGCCTGTTGATCTTAGTCAATGCAGTGTATAATAGGATTTATGGATCAGATGGTCATATCCCTACTGTTACATTCCCTTTGCTGTGAGAATGGAAGTGCTGAAAGAATGGTTTTGCATAATCAACAAATTTTCAGTAAATTATTTTTTAGTAGTAGGGGCCAAGTCCTCGCACAGAGGAAAGGCCAAAACCATATTATAATAATGAAAAATCAACACTGCTTCAAGATTGGGAGTATCCAATATAATCAAATTTTCTCTGAGTATAGCTAGAAGTTCTTGAAAAATGATGCCATAGCAAAGGTTCCATTCATTTGTGTTTCTTGGAGATTTGTTATTCCAGTAGCAGCAAAAGCTAAATTAACTTACATGAGTAATAGGTTATGCTTTTTGAACTATGGTTAGACCTTATTTTGATACTTCATCTACTCCGCGTATATACCTAGGGTTATGGGGTAGCCAATGGCAGTATGGCTAAGTATAACTTGCCAAGTCATTGTTTCTATGTGGTTGTTTAGTGACTAATCTTTCTATAGTAGGTGCTCACTCATTGAGTTAAAATACAATACAAAGATCTTCATAAGTTGTTCTGACTCACACAGATCCTCTCACATGTTATTTCCACAAATCTAAACACCTAACTTTTCAAAAACTTCCATTCAAGTTTTTAACCAATCATGTAAGTTATTTCTCACTATCCACATAAATTTATTTATTCTTTCTTGGGCCACTTGTATTTCTACACAAATTCGATAATCAGGTCTGCTGACTGAATCTCTGGTCTTTGGGAGGATTTTCCCAGATATCAGACTATGATTCAAGGTGAAGGGTGATAGGTTTACTGCAAAGTTCTCTTAATAACTACTGTCAGGAGAGAAAAAGAATAACTACTGTCAGGGGTAGAATTGGAAGAACAGAAATGTTGAACCTGGGGCGCCTGGGTGGCTCAGTGGGTTAAAGCCTCTGCCCTCAGCTCAGGTCATGATTCTTAGGGTCCTGGGATCGAGCCCCGCATCGGGCTCTCTGCTCCGCAGGGAGCCTGCTTCCTCCTCTCTCTCTGCCTGCCTTTCTGCCTACTTGTGATCTCTGTCAAATAAATAAATAAAATCTTAAAAAAAAAAAAAAAGAAATGTTGAACTAGGTGCAGTGACAAAGAGGATCTAGATAATCCTACAGAAATAATTGAAATTGTCATGTGACTTCAGAATGTTCCCTATGGGGCAAATGGACCTGGAATTTTTAATTATAAATGGATTTCTCAACATCTGTAGACATTCCCCATGAGGGAGCATAGTGTGAAGGTGGCAGCTCCCTTGTGCAGATTGCATTTCCCTGTGAGCTGTTAGCACTAAACACCCCCAGGTCCTAGGAATAAAGGGTCTATCCAAGGAGGAAGGATATGAGAATCACAGCACAGCATCCACATTAGTAGAACATTTCTGTAAATACAAATAATGCAAAAGGCCACGATGTAAATGGGAATAGGTCTGAAGACTGCTGACTTCTTGAAATATTCTTTCTGTAATTAAATGAAGGAAGGAATTCAAAGGCACTTTGGATATTACAAGCATCACACCAATATAATATAATATTATTATGAAAATAAGACCTTCAGGGCAACATCTGTATTTATTTAACTCATGTACTATTAAAAAGAAGCCTTTGTCAGCAGGCATGTGAGTCAGTTAAATAATTTAAAGCTTTGTGATAGTGACTTATAAAAATGTGAGAAAGAGGAAGTACCTTCTTTGCTTGCTTGAAATGTGTCAATTTTCCATTAAGATTTTTAATAAGCTAGATATAAGCAAACTTTTCATGTTCACCACAAAATCTATCAATGACAGAATGACTTCTTAAATTTTTAAGACATCTTATATCAGTAGGATACATTATTACAATTAGTGAACTGATATAAGTGTATTATTAAATAAAGTCCCTACTTTATTCAGATTTCCTTTGTTTTTAGCTAATTCCATTTTGCTGTTCTAGAATCCCACTCAGGATGCCTCATTACACTGAATCACCATGTTCTTTAAGCTCCTGTTGACTGTGACAATTTCTCAGACTTGTTTTTGATGACATTAATGGTCTTGAAGTGTACTGTTTGTTTACTTTGTAGAATGCCCTTCAGTTGAGAATTTTCTGATGTTTTTCTCATGGATAGTCCAGGGTTATGTGTTTTCAATAGGAAGATGATTTCCATGATATCATATCAGGGGTACATATCATCAACCTTAATTGTTATTACGGATATGATCCTTGATCACTTGGCTGAAGGACTGTTTTTTTGTTCCTCTGCTAGAAAGGTACACTTCCTTCCACTGCTTTCCGTGGTGCACTCATCAAAAGAAACTCACTGTGTGCAGCCCACATATACAGGATAAAATGTATGTTCCCCCTTCTCAAGGGCAGAGTATCTATTTTAATTATTTGAAAATTTTTTTTAAGATTTTATTTATTTATTTGACAGAGAGAGATCACAAGTAGGCAGAGAGGCAGGCAGAGAGAGAGAGAGAGAGGAGGAAGCAGGCTCCTCGCTGAGCAGAGATCTCGATGTGGGGCTTGATCCCAGGACCCTGAGATCATGACCTGAGCTGAAGGCCGAGGCTTTAACCCACTGAGCCACCCAGGCACCCCTAATTATTTGAAATTCTTACTCACCAGACATTTGCTCTTTTCCTTACTCCCTCCCTCCCTCCCTTCCTTCCCTTTCTCTTTCTTCCTTCCTCCTTTCTTTCTTTCTCTCTCTTTCTTTCCTTCCTCCCTCCCATCCTCCCTTCCTTCTTTCTTTCCTTATTCAGACATTTATTTATTTCTGTATGGAAACATCCATATTTATTTTTTTTAACTTGGGCTATAACCCAATACTACATTGTTTACTTCTTCAATTGTTACAGATTTCACCATAGAAGTCTTTCTACTGGCTCCTGTGTCTCTTTGACATACATCTATCATTAAGTGTGTATTTTTTTTAAACATTTTGTTAGTTTCTGGCAGTACAAGACACACCAGGCTTATTTTGTATATCTCCTGCCTCATTCCTAGAATCAGGCATTATTCCCAAGGAACCTGGCTTCTTTTACTAGAGAATGGTATTAGAAATCAAGGTCTCATTTCTAAGTGTACTGACTGCTTTTGGAGTGCTATTGCTTCTACACCCTCTCAACTGAAATAAGAAGGAACTCTGTGTGACTACTAAACTATGCATATACATCTGTAGATATTTACATAAGTAAGTATATCTACTTCTGTGTGAGTTAATATGAGTATATCTAACTACAGGTCATTACTACATGGATTTTTTTTAATTTTTAATTTTTTATAAACATATAATATATTTTTATTCCCAGAGGTACGTCTGTGAATCACCAGGTTTACACACTTCACATCACTCACCATAGCACATACCCTCCCCAATGTTCATAACTCCACCCCCCCAACCCCCCTCCCCCCTGCAACCCTCAGTTTGTTTTGTGAGATTAAGATTATTTTTGCCTCCTCTCCTGTGGGCTTGTAAACTTCCACTCCAGCTATGAGAAACCCAAATATCACCATCTGTCATTCATTTGCTGAATTGTTCATTTCCATTTTCCACATATATTGGTATCAGAATTCAACAATTCTGATACAATTCTGACCTAAATCCTCACAGACACAGCTTTAACAACTAGAATATAGGATTACGTATAGTTCCTTTTAGTTTTAGTTTAACAGACTACTCATTTCCAGTTACTTAGGCTAGCTTCCTTCCTCCCCACTTTAAATCAGACTCTACACCCATTCTTAACACAGTTTGATGACATTCTTCATTCCATCCCCAGGCCCCGTTGTATCCTAAACTGTTATGATTATATTTTTTACAATTTGGATATATAAGATAAACTTTTTGTGCTATAAAATTCTCTGAGGTTTGTAACTTTAAGCACCATGTATCCACGATTATAGTATCATGCAGAATAGTTTTATTAACCTGAAAATGCCTCCCTACTTCACCTAAATCCTCCCTCCTCACCTGAAACCATGGCAACTGCTGATTTTTATACAATCTCTATAGCTTTGTCTTTTTCCGAATTTTATATAATTGGAGTCATACATTATGTAGCTTATTCAGACTGGTTTCTTTCACTTAGCAATATGCATTAAAGATTTATTAATATCTTTCTGTGGTTTGATACTTCATTTACCTGCTGAATAATAGCCCACTGTGTGGATGTACCACAATTTCTTTATCTTTTCACCGATTGAAGAACATCTTGGTTGCTTCCAGTTTAAGGCTATTATGATTCATAAAACTGCTGGTTTTTGTGTGGAGATTAGTTTTCAGATCAGTTAGGTAGACACTTAGAAGCAAAACTGCTGTGTTGTAGGGTAAGACTATTTTCAAGAAAATGCCAAAATGGCTCACAGGGTGGCCTGGCATTTTGCATTCCCACAAACACGAATGAGAGTTCCTGCTGTTCTGCATCCTTGGCAACAATTGCTGTTGTTGCCATCGTCAGGCATTTGGATGTTGGTCATTCTACTACTTGCACAGTCATATCCCATTGTTGTTTTAATTAGCAAAACCCTAATGATAATTGACATTGGGCACTTTTTCATATGCATATTTGTCATCTGTATATGTTCGTTGATGAGAGGTATATTCAGATTTTTACCTATATTTTAACTGGATTCTGTATTAGTTTGCCAGGGTGATGATAACAAGGTACCACAGACTAAGTAGCTTAAAACATAGAAATGTCTTTCTTCATGGTTCTGGAAGCTAGAAGTCCAATATCAAGGTGCTGGTGTCATTCTGAGGCTTCACTCCTTGACTTGTAGGTGGCCATCTATTCTGTGTGTCTTCACATAGTCTTCCCTATATGTGCCTTTGTCCTAATTTCCTCTTCTTATAACAACATCTGTCATAATGGATTGGAACACTTAAGTGACCTCATTTTAACTTAATTACTTCTTTAAAGACCCTACCTACAGATACAGTCACAATTTAGGTACTGGGAATTAGGATTTCAATATATGAAGTTTGGGGGAGTCCTGTGTAGATTATACATTTCTCCTGTGTGAGATTTGGTAGTTTTTATTTTTTTTTATGTAATTGGTCCATTTCATCTAAATTATTAAATTTATGGGCTTAGAGTTGTTTATAGTGTACCTTTATTGTCTTTTTAATGTCCATGGGATCAGTACTCATGATTATTTCTGATATTGATAATTTGTATCCTTTCTCCCCCCCTTCCTTCTTCTTTCTCCTCCTCATTCTCTTCTTCCTCCTTTACCCTTCTCTCTTCTCCCTATTCCTTTCCTTTCTTTCTCTTTCTCATAACTCTCACTTGTTTTGGTTAGCTGGTCTAGTATTTTATCAATTTGCATGATCATTTTATGAAACTAGCTTTTGATTTCATTTATTTTCTCTACTGATTTCCAGTATTAGATTTATTTCATTTCTGCCATGATTTTTATTATTTTTTCTCCTTCCTCTGAGCTTAAATTGTTCTTCTAATTTTCTTTTTTTACAACCTTTTAGAAATAAATTTATTTTTTTACTTTAGAGCAAAAGAGAGAGAGAACGGGGGAAGGGCCAGAGGGAGAGGGTAAAACAATCCTTAACCAGATTCCCCACTGAGTGCAGAGTACCATGTGGAGCTCAATCCCAAGACTCTGAGATCATGACCTGAGCTGAAATCAAGAGCCAATGCTTAACCAACTGAGCAATCCAGGCGCTCCATCTTTTTGTAACTTTCTAACATGGGAGATTAATTTGTTGATTTTCATTTTTTTCCAATATATAAATTTAATGCAATAAAGTTCCATCTCCACACTGCTTTCTCAGCATTTCACACAATTTGATTTGTTTAATTTTAATTTTAATTCTAAGTAAATTTAATTTTTCTTAAATTGGGCTCCATTCTGGGAGTGGGTTATGTGTGACTTGAACTCATGCCCCTGGGATCAAAACCTGAGCCAAAATGAAAAGTAGGATGCTTACCTGACTGAGCCACCCAAGTACCTCTATATGAGTTTAATTTTTATAGAGATTTCCTTGTTCAACAATTTATTATTTAGAAAAGTATTGTTTGCTTTCCAAATATTTGGGGATATTTCATCTATTTCTATTTCATCTATTATTAAACTAGCTTAACTCCATCGTGTACTGAGAAATACTTTGTATGATTTCACTTTATCTAAATTTGTTAACATGTTTTATGATGCAGAATTTGATCTATCATTATGACTGAACCATTGGAACTTGAGAAGCATGTGTATTCTGGTACTATTAGATGGAATGGTTTGTAAATACAAACCATTGATAATACTGTTCATATCAATCATACCTTATTGATTAACTGTCTGATTGGCCTATCAATTACTGAAAGAAAGTATTGAAGTCTTCAATTACAATTATGGATTTCTCTATTAGTCCTTCACTTCTATCATTTTTTTCTCAAATAATTTGAAACACATCTTTTTTCCGAAGTCTGATTTATCTGTAATTAATACAACTACTCCAGATTTCTTTTGATTTGTGCCACACATCTTTCTCAAATTCTTAACTTTAAATGTACCTGAGCTTTTTATTAAATGTGGGCTTCTGGTAGGCAACACAGAGATGAGTCTTCTGGTTTTTAATCCACTCTGACAAATTATACCTTTTAAACTGATTTTAATCGTTCTTTTATTTGTTTGTTTTCTCTTAAGATGACAGAAATTTATTCTGTCATAGTTCTGAGGCCTAGAAGAATACAATCAAGATTTTATCAGGGCTGTGATCCTTCTGAGACTCTGGAAGGAATCTTCCCTTACCTTTTCCTTCCTATGGTGGCTTTCAATTCTTGATGTTCTTTGGTTTGCAGCTTCATCACTCACATCTCTGCTTCTGTTGTCACATGGTATTTTCTGCTTCTTATAAAAATCACCATTCATATCGGATTAGGACCCACATACCTTCCAAATAAAGTTACATTCTAAACCATTTATATTTAAATAGATTATTGATAGAATTGAATCAATATCTATCAATTATTAAAATCCTCCATCTTGGTTACTGTATGATTCAATTGGTTAAACATCCAACTCTTGATTTTGGCTCAGGTCATACTCTCAGGGTTGTGGGATTGAGCCCTGAGTTGGGCTTTCCACTTAGTGGGGAGTTTGAGATTCTCTCTCTCTCTCTCTCCTACTCCTTTTGCCTCTCCCTCTGCTCATGCACATGCTCTTTCTTTCTCAAATAAATAAATAAATACTTTTTAAAAAATCCTCCATCTTGTCCCTTGGGGCATTGCTGCTATTACTCATTTCACTTTTCCATATGTAATGATCATCCAATACATTGTTTGCTATTTCTTTAAAAAGTTATCTCTTAGGTAACAAAAAAAGAGGAAAAATAAACTATTTTATCTTGCCTTCACTTGTTCTTTCTCAAACCCTCCTTCCTTTATGTAGATCTGATAATTACCTATATCATTTTCTTTCACCATAGAGAAGTTCTTTTAACGTTTCTATCAAGGCAGGACTGCGGGAAATGAATTCCTAAGGTTTTCTTTCTCTGACAAAGTCTTGTTTTTCTCTTTCACTTTTGAACACACATTACTGGTTATAAGTCTAGAATAGTGTTTTTGTCTTTTTTTGTCAACATTAAAGTATCTCACTTCACTGTCTTTTTGCTTCTGTGGTTTCAAATGAAAAGTCTGCACTAATTCTTAATCTTCTTCTCTCCCTTAGGTAAGGTGTTTCTTCCTCTGTCTTCTTTCAAGATTTTTTTTTTTTTGTAGTTGATTCACATCAGTTTGAATATTTTAATATGATGTGCTTATGTCTAGCCTAGGATTTTGTTTTGTTTTGTTTTGTTTTGTTTTGGTGTTTATCCTGTTTGGATTTCTCTGATTTTTCTGGATTTCTGATTTAGTATTTGTGATTTATTTTGGAAATTTCCTAAATATTATAACTTCAAGTATATTTTTTGTTCATTCTTTCTTCTTCTAGTGTTCCAAGTATTCATATATTACATCTTTTAAAATTGCCCCACTGTTATTGAATGCTTTGTTTCACTTTTTATTCTTTTTCTCTCTGAATTTATATTTCAAAGTTTCTACTGACCTATATTCAAAGTCACCGATTCTTTCCTTGACATTCCAAAAAAATCTTTATGTCTGTTAGTATGTTTTTTATTTTCAGTGTTTACTTTTTATTCACTGCTAGAATTTCTATCTCTCTTTTCACATTACCTATCAAGTATTTCATCTTGTTTACATTTTTCAATAGCCTTAACATATTAAATATATTTAAAATTTCCTGTCTGATAACCCCAACATTAGTCTCATATCTGAGTCTGGTTCTAGTGTATTCTTTCTTTCTCCCTTTCTTTCTTTCTTGTTTTATTTCTTCGGACTGTGTTTTTATTGCCTTTTAGTATGTCTTGTAAGTTTTGATTGAAAGCCAAGCATGTTGTATCAGGTAACAGGTATTGAGGTTCATAAGCTTTTTTGTTGCTGTAAAAATGTGATGACTTTCAAGTTCTTTATATATTAGAGCTGAAACTAGAAGTCTTAGGTATAGAGCACAGAGCAATGAACAAAATAGAAAACAAACATTAATCTTCAGGTATGCAAAGGTAAACTATGCTATAGACATTTTCACATGTTATCTAGTTTTAAAACACCTGCAAGAAATAGCAAAACTGAAACAAGACAAAACATTCTATTTTGTGTCAATCAATAAAGTGAATTGGCATATGTTTGTAAGATGCCTAACTCAATTATTCTTGTAAAGTAAACTTGCCTAGGTTTTCCTTTATGTGTGTGGGGTATCCCCTGACATTTGTTTTTGGATTTCCAAATAACAGCCTTATATTGCCATTATAATACAATATATTTGATGACACTTTAATGCTGATAACTTTTTATTCAATGTGTGTTTTCTCTGTCCTCTAAAATTCTTGAATGTTATTATTTTATAGATTACCTGGAGCAAAGTATTACAATCTTAGAAGCATGATATAAACAAGAAGTCAAAAGTGAATGAAAGTTTAAAGCAGAAGAAAAATGTATTTTGTGGGCAGGGTGGTAAAGGAAGTCTTTGAGAATTTGACTACCAAAATGATGCAGATATTAGTAGTTTTACCTCAGGTTATGAAATTTGGGGAGATTTCAATTTTACTCATTCATTCTACAACTGGGTACTGAGTGTCAGTTCTATAGCAGCCCCTTTATTAGCACTTCACATAAAGTGGATTTAGTAAAAACCTATCAAGCTTACCCCATTGTGACATCACAGGATAAGTTATCCATTGGCTTATTCTGCCTCATGATACAGTGTAAAATAACGTACTGATATCAGTTATTTATAATTAATAAAAGCATATTTTATCCATGTAATATTTTTAAATAGTATATGACACACTTGTTTCTACATTAATTTCTTATACGTCATGTAATGTAAAATGATAGGATGTGAAACTGTTTTCTATACTTTGAAAATTATTTATGTAATAAATGTATGACTTTGTTGAACACATCACTTAACCTTTTAAAGCCTTTGTTACTCATTAGTGAAATGGGAATAGAGATGCCCTCCTCACAAGGTTTCATCAAATAATTAACAAAAATAATAAATTTATGACCATTTGGCTACCAATAAAGCTTATAATGAATATAATATGTTATATTCATCAATAAACATTTATTGAGTACTTTATGGATGAAATGTACCATTTCATTAGCCTTGAAAAATTGTACAAATAAAATAGACATGTTGCAATAACTTCATGATTATGTTTATAGGGAAGACAAAGCATACACATAAATAACTACAGTTTAAGGAAATGAAGAAGGAAGAAGAAACAATCTTATTTCTTTTTTCTTTTCTTTCTTTCTTTTTTTTTTTAATTTTTCTCTTAAGACCATAAATCAGGTCCTGTATTAGGAGGCAATATACACAGAACCTTATTTAGTCCATTCAAAAACACTGTGAAGGAAGTATTTTTCATTTAAGTTTTAAGAAGAAAAAGAAGACTTGAGAAAAATGTTTTAGTTTCCAAGTAAAAAATATATCTAAAATCAAAACATAGTTTAATGTGCTTCTCCAGTTTCAATTTGACATTAGAAACTATTCCTTATTAGATGATCATCATCAGGTGAACTTTCAATTTACTTTTTAGAGAACAATTGGAGGAAAGATATGTCTGAAAAGCAAAGTGTTTTCAAAGGTCACGAAAGAGAGAATGCTAACAAAAGTAACAGGACATTCTCCTAGGTAGTACCTTACATGATAATTTAATTTCTTAAAATACTCAGATAAAAAGGACTTCTTTTACCCTGGTTTTTATCTGTAAAGACTGGCAGGCTAACCTCTTCCAGTAGGCAACTAAGCAAAAGAAATTACTGAACATGTTAGAACCTACAGTTTTGCTCTATGCTTTTGAATTTTATTTTCCTATTAATTTACCAAATCTTTAAATCTAACTACCTCAGCACTGTAGCTCATGCATAGCCAGCAATACAAATATTCAATTTTCTGTAACCTTGAATCTCTGGCTGGAATTGGAGGTTATTTTAAATATAAATAAATGAATAAATAATATGTTGAAACATAAAAACATGAACTACAGACAAAAGACAATGAACTACAAAATCACTCATTTCTAATTATGTTCAAGCACAGGATTCTTAAAAAAAAATCGTTGTAACTAAGAGGGGAACATTTTTCCATTAGATATCTTTGTGTTACCTAAATGATATAATGATATTAAAGTCGGTTTATTATGTAAGGTCTGTTTTGAAAACTTATCAGTTTATATGTTCCTATATAATCTACAATGACCTGATACAAAGATGATGCCATATTTTTTCATTATATCTGGTTTTCCTCCTGTCCTTGGTGTAGTTATGTCTGTTTGACCTAGAACAAGTAATCTCATATGTAGACATTTTGAATTCATAAAGTCCAAAGTACACGATATATCAGAATCAGAGAGTACTTCAAAGACTGATGAAGTCTGAACACAGACTTGCCATCATCTTACTGATCATTTAATTCAACTAGTCTATGTTCTTAAAGCACAGGAGTTGATCAGGGTGATAAGGAAAAAAAGAAAAATCCCTCACTTTAGTAAAGTAAGGTAAAGTAGGTCTTTTCCCTTTATATATATATTTTTTGTATCTGCACTGTTTCTTTTAATCCTTATGAAAACACATTAAGTATCTCTGAAGGATTTATGTACTAAGAATTCATTTTTAGGGAAAAATTATGCCCATATCTGTATCCATTATGATGAAATAACAGATTTAAATAAAAAATAATAATGAATTCACCTTAACAAACAGTTGGCTATCAAAACTGAATGGTAGAGTCAGAGAAATGTAGCATAATTATGAGGAAAAAATTTTAGTTACCATTTTCCAAAGATTTGAAGTGATGTTTGAATGACTTTCAGTATAAAAGATGAGGGCACAAGCCATTGTATTTTGTAGATAACATACAACTGGGCATGTTTTGTTTTTGTTTTTGTTTTTCAGTTGTTCAACTTTTCCTTTAACTGTAATGCTTATAACATGTATGTTTAATACAATTAAAATACTGTTGAGTTTAAGTTTACCATCTTGCTACTTGTTTGCAGTGAAGACCCAGGAAGAGCCCTGTGTGGACTTCCCACGGCTATTTTTTATGCCTGGCTGCTTATTTCCAGAGTTCTACCTTGCTATTTTCTGTAGTCTCAGTCTCCCTGAACTCTGACTTATTTTATTCTATATATAACAAAGTTGTTGGGCTCAAGTTGGGTCTCCTTCCTAAGCCAATATTCTGGAAAAATAACTCCAAGTAGAAATATATAGCCGTTGTAGATTATCATATTGTACGTATCATACATTTCGCATTTCTCAGGACCCGCAGTTCTGTGGAGCCTGTTGTACAATGTCTAAAATAGTTATTTTACCTATGGTTTTCAATTTTCTAGTTGTCTTTTTTTCTGTCTTCATTTTTAATGGAAGAAATGTGTGACTCCAAGTGTAAGTCCTTAAACCATTCTATTTCAATGTCAGTTGATGCTCTAAAACTTTAGAACATGAGGAAAATGAGAAATTAGAAACCCATATCATAAACAAATTAAATATGGTAGAATTTATTCTTCCCCAACCCAACTGACGTATGAGAACACATATCTAAAATCAAGAAAGTAATGTAAAAGCTAAATAAATCACAAAAAAATAGCTATGATTATGTTGGTGGTTAAGGAGATAATTGACATCGTCACTGTTAGATGACAGAAAAGGGAATGAATCCTGATTCCTGTTTTCTTTGGAAATCTTGAATTTTGTCAATATATTGAGTTTTTCTTTTCTAAGATTTTACTTAGTTATTTGAGAGAGAGAGAGAGAAGCAGGTTCCCTGCTGAGTGGGGAGACAGACACTGACCTATATCCCAGGACCCAGAAAACATGATCTGAGCTGAAGGCAGAAGCTTAACTGACTGAGCCACTCAGGTGCCCCTGTACTGACCTTTTGTATGTGAAGTTCTGACTTCCTTTAAGCATTCTTGGCTGTTGAAGCCAACTCTTTAGTTCTACCTATTTTTTAGTAGACCTGGGAGACAAGCTAGTCTAAAGGCAATCAGTGTAATTTTATGTATTTTTAAAACATCCTAACTGCCTTACAAGAATAGTTATAGCAGGTTCCAATTCCCTTTGAGGAAAAACTCCAAACAAATTCACCTACTCATGGATAACTACTATATATTTTGGAATAAAATACAAAAAGAAAGGAAAAAAAAAAGGAAGGAAAGAAAAGGAAGGAAGGAAGGAAGGAAGGAAGGAAGGAAAGAAGGAAGGAAGGAAGGAAGGAAGAAAAATTACCTGAGTAGGGAGAATTTGAAGGATTGTTAGAACTTTGCAGAGCAGACTGGCTTAGAGAGAATTTCACATTTTTGTAGCTTTGCCTTCATATCTGAATATCTTGGTATGGGGCAGTTCAGCTAAAACAACTAAAGAAACTCCACTGCCTTTTGGTTACAGGAAGTGGCAGAAAGAAACTGCAGTAACAAGTGATGCTGGAATGTGAGGGAACTATCCTAGAAAGGAGATAGTAATAAAAAGGAGATCTCAATTTCTGTGTATTAGAAATTTCTTAGTTTCTGGATGACCCCTGAACCACATAAAGGCATGATAAGCAAAAAAAGCAGTCTACAGATCTGAGATCTGAGTTGTCACTCACCACAGGCAAGACAAAGTATACATTCCATGTAAGTAAATTAATTGCCCACTAAAGCAAATATATCAGCTTTTCTAGAGGAATATAAAATAACCCAGTTTCCACAGCATAATATTCACAGTGTCCAGAATCCTAGCTTCAGCAATCAGACTACAAAAGAAAGAAAGGTATCCAAATCAGCAAGGACAAAGTCAAACTTCCACTATTCTCAGACATCATAATACTCTTATGGAGAAAACCCAAAAGACTCCACAAAAAAAGTGATAGAACTGGTACATGAATTCAGTAAATTCACAGGATACAAAATCAATGTACTAAAATCTGTTGCATTTCTACACACCAATAATGAAGCAGCAGAAAGTGAAATCAAGGAACTGATTCCATGTACAATTGCAACAAAAACAATTATATATCTAAGAATAAACCTAACAAGAGGTAAAAGATCTGTATTCTGAAAACTACAGAACACTTATGAAAGAAATTAAAGATAGCTCAAAGAATGGAGAAAATTTCCATGCTGATGGGTTGGAAGAAAAAAACATTGTTAAAATTTTTATACTACCCAAAGCAATCTACACATTTAATGCAATCTCCATCAAAATACCACCAGCATTTTTCAGTGAGTTAGAATAAACAGTCTGAGGGGTGCCTGGGTGGCTCAGTGGGTTAAAGCCTCTGCCCTTGGCTCAGGTCATGACCCCAGGGTCCTGGGATGAGCCTCGCATCAGGATCTCTGCTCAGCAGGGAGCCCGCTTCCCTTCCTCTCTCTCTGGCTGCCTCTCTGCCTACCTGTGATCTCTGTCTGTCAAATAAATAAATAAAATCTTAAAAAAAAAAAAAAAGAATAAACAATCTGAAAACGTAAACGGAACCACAAACCACTCCAAAAAAACAAACAATCTTAAAAAAAAAAAAAAAAAAGAAAGAGAGAGAGAGAAAAGAAAGAAAACTGGAGGCATTACAACTCTGGAATTCAAATTATATTACAAAGCTCTAATGATCAAGACAATATGCTACTGGCCCAAAAACAGGCACATAGATCAGAGGAACAGAATAGAAAACTCAAAAATGGGCCCTCTACTCTATGGTCAACTGATTTTTGACAAAATAGAAAAGAATATCCAATTGAAAAAAGACAGTCTCTTCAACAAATGGTGTTAGAAAAACTGGAGAGCAACATGCAGAAAAATGAAACTGGACCACTTTCTCACACCGCACACAAAAATAAATTCAAAATGGATGGAAGAACGAAATGTAATACTAGAGACCATCAAAATCCTAAAAGAAATTATAGGCAGTATCCTCTTTGCGATTAGCCATAGCAACTTCTTACTAAATATGTCTCCTGAGGCAAGGAAAACAAAAACAAAAATAAACTTAGATTTCATCAAGATAAAAAGATTCCACACAGTGAAGGAAACAATCAACAAAACTAAGTTATTAAAAGCTACAGAATGGGAGAAGATATTTGCAAATGACATACCTGATAAAGGGTTAGAATCCAAAACCTATAAAAGAACTTATCAATCTCAACATCCAAAAAACCAATAGTCTAGGTAAGAAATGGGCAGAAGACACTGGGACAGGTATGTGCTATGAAGTGTGTACACCTGTCGATTCACAGACCTGTATCCCTGGGGCTAATAATACATTATATGTTAATAAAAAAAATTTAAAAAAAAGAAATGGGCAGAAGACATGATTTGACATTTTTCCAAAGAAGACCTCCAAATGTCCAAAAGACACATGAAAAGATGTTCACATCACTCCTCATCTGAGGAATACAAATCAAACTACAATAAGATATCACTGCAAACACATCAGAATGTTTAAAATGAACACAAGAAATAACAGATATCGAGGATGTGGAGAAAAGTACAAACTCTCAAATGTTTTTTGAGAATGCAAACTGGTGCAGCCACTCTGCAAAATGATATAGAGGTTACTCAGAAAGTTAAAAAATAGAACTAACCTATGACCCAGAGATTGCACTACTGGATATTTAACCAAAGGATACAAAAATACTGATTCCAAGGAATGCATGTACCCTGATGTTTATGGCAACATTCTCAACAGCCAAATTATGGAAAGAGCCCAAATATCCATCAATTGATGAATGGATAAAGAAGTATAGTGTATATATGCAATGGGATATTGATGGAAGGATGAAGTCTTCCATTTGCAATGACATGGATAGAGCTAGAACATATTACATTAAGTGAAGTAAGTCAGAGAAAGACAAATACCATATGATTTCACTCATATGTGGAATTTAAGAAACAAAACAGATGAACACAGGGCTAAAAAAAGAACTAAGTGTTGAATTTAAGTGATGATCACTCACTAAATTATGCACCTGAAACTAATATTACTCTATGCTACCTAACTGGAATTAAAACAAAACAAAAACAAAATTTGAAATGACAAACGATAAATAAATAAATAAACAAAAACAAAAAGCATTCAAATATCAAGAGTTTCAAAATCATGAGGCATCAAGGAAATTCAAATTGAAATTACAATAAGGTGTCAGTATGCATGCATCAGAATGGCTGAAATTCATATGACTAATTATGTATTAATAAAGATTTGTAAACTAAAATTCTCCTGGTTAGTATAAAAATATTCCACTTTGGAAAACTATTTGGGAAATTATTTATTTCTTAAAGTTCCTCTCTATACAATGTTGTCTTTCCATGCCAAGGCATATAACCAAGAGAAATAAGAGCATGTATCTGCACATAAAAATTTGTGTACATATGTTCATGGAACTTTTATTTAAAATTAACCCCAAACTGAAGCCTACCCATAAGTCCATCAACATGTATGTAAATAGATCCAATTTGTCATCTTCATATAATTTAATAGTATTCAACAATACAAAGGATTAATATACACAACATAGATGAATCTCAAAGTTATTTTGCTAAGTAAACTTCATCAAACACAAAACAATACACAGTGTAGGACTTAAAAATGAAAACAAATCACTTGTGTCTACCTGAGTCTAACGTCAGAGGAAGAAATCAGCTTACAAAGGGGCACAAAAGTCTTTTGGGAATTGTAAAAATGTTCTGGATCTTAATTATGACAGTGACATTATGGATATATATGTATGTCAAAATTAATCAAAGTGGTTGTTTTAAATGGATACAATTTATTATATTGATTTAATAAAACAAAGTGTGAAGAATAAAACATTCATGTTAGATTGAACTGTTATTTTTGCAACCTAGAAATGCTTTAGAGTAATAGTATGTTCAGATCATTTGTAAAGGGACTTCTGATCTCACAATAATTTTAAGTTATTTTATCTTTCCTGAACCTCATACAAACTTTTCTTAAGAGAAAGGAAATTGTGTATATGTTACTTTAAAAGCTTATTCAAGGTCACATTATAATACTAAGAATAAAAATTAATCACATAATTTTAATTATAAATAAACAGGCAAAGTAAAATTGAGATATATTAGCAATTTAACTTAAATTTTACATGGGCAAATGTTATTTGTGTTTTTCATATGTATAAGAATATATATATTTATACACAATATATAGTACATGTGAAATTTTTTCAAAATTAGAAAAAGAAATATAAAGAAAATAAAAAATCAGTCATATTAGGAATAAGAATCATGTACATTTTTAGAATATGATGCCATTACAGTTTGAGATATTTATCTTTTAACTGAATAAAGTTAAATATGAACATTGCATTTGGCAGGAAAGAATAGATACTGAATATGAAACTAGAATAATTAGTTAAATTTTGGGGGGAATCAATTTTGGGCAACATCAGTTTAAACAAGTTATATTAAAACTTCTGTTTTAACTATCAGTTGTATTTCATTTTGTTTATTTTTAATTATTTTTTTAAGATTTATTTATTTATTTGAGAGAGAGAAAGTGGGGGGAAGGGCAAGAAGAGAGAAAAAAATCCTCCAGCAGACTCTCTGCTGAGAGTAAAACCTACCTTGGGGCTTGATTCCAGGACCCTGAGATCACGACCTGAGCCAAAACCAAAAGTCAGATGCTTAACTTGACTAAGCCACCCAGGCACCCCTAGATTGCATTTTAATTAATTAAGTAATTAACTAACTTGTTAAAGATTTATTTATTTATTTGAGAGAGAGCATGGGTATGTTTGGTGAGGAAAGGCAGAGGGAACGAGAGAATCTTAAGCAGACTCTGCTGAGCACAGAGCCCAACTCTGGGCTTGATATCACCACCTGGAGATCATGACCTGAGCCAAAACGAAGAGTCGGATACCCAACTGACTGTGCCACCCAGGTGCCTCTTGATTGTATTCTAAAGATGTGATTTATAAAAGATGAAATATATTCTCTTTAAGTAGGTAAGTTTTCATGAAATTTCCTTAGGGATTTAAAAATATTTACTTTTTTATTTCAGTTGTCTGTATTCATTTCTCTCCTCTAATTTACGTGAGGTCAGTTTTTATACAGGGACTACTGACTCTTGGTTTATTTTGTTCCCATATGCTGTAGAAGAAAATATCTCATAACAAGTCTCTCTAATACACATGATAGATATGATTGCTCTGTCTGATGAGTGCTACTTAATCAAATATTGTATTGATTTTTTTATATGATTTTCAAGTGTCATCAAAATTCCAGCCTTTTTTCATGATTTTTCCTTTATGTTTTGACTATTCTTTATATTGTATATATTGTATATAATGTTATGTTTATACTCAGGGATGCATATATGTATTTGTATACATATATAAAAATCATTAACTATATGTCTCCAAATAAAAACTTCATTTCTGAACAGGAATGAAGTATGTCAAGTAGAAATCCATGTTAGGAAAAGGGCCTCTGACCTGGATGGGAACATTTGGGACATGGTGGTGGTGAAGAGGCTGGGAGCAGAGTGGGCCAACATGCAAACTCAACCCTGGAAATTACTACTCAGGGAATATAGGCAAATAACCTAATTTCTTGCATCTCTTATTTTCGTTGACCTGTTAAACATAGATAATGCCAAATTTGAAATTTGTGGTAAGTAGTAAAGATAACAAACGGAAAATGGAGTTGATAAACTATACTTTTCACTATTCAGATTACTATATATGGAGAAAAGACTCTGGCTTCCTTACTCATTAATTCTGTGGTGAATATAGTCTTAGAGGATCACTATAGCTGGTTCCCAAGCTGAATAAAGGCCAGTGATATACACTCAACATCTTTCTTCTTCTTCCCCCTCCTCTCTTTACACCCCTGCCGCCTCCTCCTCCTCCTCCTCCTCTTCCTCCTCCTTCTCCTTCTTCGTCGTCTTCTTCAGTCAACAAATAGGAGAGGAGAGAACCATGCACAAACCACACTGGCTGGCTGCATTAGCACCCTTTTGTTTGTACTTGTTCCATGCTTCTGTTTCTGTTTTTTTTTTTGTTTGTTTGTTTGTTTTGATAACAGGATATAACAACATACTCACCTTGTTCAAGTAAGAATATTCTCTTTAGCTCTGTTGGTCTTGGGCATCACTACCAAAGTAGATAATATAGAAAGGAAAACAAAACAAACAAACAAAAAAAAACACCATTACATAATGAGAAGTTAATTGAATCTTACAAACATTATGGAATAGTAAGTTTAAGAATAATAATTCTATAAATGATATAAAAATTCAGTAAAATTCTTAATAAACCTTAACTTTCATTAATTTAATTTTCACTGATATTAAAGTGAAATTTACTTAAAAATTTATTTAGGATTGTAAGTTAAGAGAGGAACGCATGTAGATTCTGGAAACTCAAATGCTTACTGACCATTTAAAGAAATTACTTCTGCATTTAGACAAGAGAATAGGAAGGAACAAATGTCTTTAATAATGAGGTAATCAATGGGATATAAAAATGATTAAATACAAAATTTGAACAAATTTAATATATATTTTAGGTTGTTATTAGTAAAAACATAAGATACTTGAGATATATGACATAGAAACAGCTTAATATAACAAAATGAAATGCAGTCATTAAAGACAATACTAAAAATTCTCCCCTTGGCACTTAAAAAGTAAGATTCTGGATCTCCAGCTGATTAGATCTAATGCAAAATGCATTAGTTTTTAGTGGCAGACGTTTCAGAATGCTTTCATCAAGAGGTCCAAACAAACTCAGTGGGTCATAATGTCAAATCAGTGGAATAATTCATGAATCAGCTCATCCTCTAACTTATTTTTACTTGCCAAATAATTGGCCCTAACCCCTAGTAAGCCTATCTTAGAAATTAGAGATTACAAAGGTGAAAACTTGTTTTTGTTGTTTCTAAAATAGCATGACTTTGAAGTCGTTAAAGAATAGAGATTTTTCTTTTTTGTCCTTACTTTTGAAGATTGACCTTTTCAGGACATATTCTCCTATATTCATTCTCTGTCTCCCTCTTTCTTTCTCTCTCTCTCCCTCCCATCCCCAGATATAAATATATGTTTTTTTCTCCTTTTCTCCTTCCTGCTTTCCTTAGAAAGCAAGGAAACTAGCTAAAACTAACAGAAATAAATTTGTGAAACAAGGCAAAAAATGTATTTTACTATATGCAAAGTGACTTTTAAGTTCAGTTGTTGTGATAATGAACCACAATAAGTTTCTCTTTGTATTGATGATGTACCAATATGATGCAGAGGCACATATTTCAGACAAAGATTCATTTTTTCAATAGATTCAAATGCTATGATTGACTATCAAGAAATCAAAGACTGGCCAATGAAATATATCACTACTAATGGTGAGCAATTCCAAAGCTCTTAAAAATTGTCAGGGAGTATCCTGAAATTCTATGTAAGTTCCAGGTGAGTGTTGGATTTATGTTTAACAACATAATTTTTGATCAAGTGTCATTCCTATAAACTAATATTAGAAGGTATTAAAAAATGACAACCAAATAAACAAAGAAATTTAGAGTTTGCTAAAATCACCTTGTTATCTGAGGATTTTGAGCAAAAATCAAAATAACTCTGTTCTCTTGCTGGATTACAAATTAGTTAAAAGAGTTTTAAAATAAATTTTTGATAGAAAAGTTTGTTAAAATTTTAGAATTGTGAAGAAAAGAAGTAGTCAATAGAATCTTTCTATCTGTTTTCTCTATCCATGCATTAATATAACAATTAAGAATAATATATTATTATATATTCTGAGACTTCTACAGGTAAGGGAACTTAATTAATACAAAGGAATCAGGAGAACTGGTACCTCCCTATTTCTAAGAGTCTTAAAAATGGCAGCCAGGTCCCTAGAGATCAAGTACTAAGAATATATATTTGTCTCTTTCTTCTCTACCTCAAGAAGACTTTCGACCTCTCTTTCTTATACGCAAAGAGGGTTGGTGCTGTTGATACATAAACCATATTTACATTCTCATTTAGACTAAAGATAGATACAATTTTTTTTCTATTCTATCATAGACATTACAAACTAATGAACATGCAACCATTTTAATGATGTAGAAATTTATAAATATTTAGAACAATAAATGCTTTGGATTTATCCAATTGTTATAATATGTATAATATGCTTGATACAGGACTTTCAGTAACATGTTCTTCTAGATACAGGAGATCACCTCTATTTGTTCAAAAGATAAAACATGTGTGAACTCATGGCATGGCGAATGATGGGTGTGTACTCCTGAGGCCTGAATGACTGTGGGCCTCCTACATCATTACCTCAGTCAAGAAGGTTGGGAACCTAGGCTATAACCACTAAAGATGAACAAAATTTCCAATGTCTTGTTATTTAGTTATATTAATGTAATGGTTTACATCTATTACTTTCAATACCTCAAATAAGATCATGTAACATGTAAGAAACTTCCAAAATTGTATTACTGTTTTTGATAAAGATATTGCTTTTCACTTATTTATTGTTATGCTCATCTTTACCTTTTTTAGACTCTCACATTCTAGAAAGTAGAGCTTAGTCAATGCCAGTGACAAATAATTCAATAGATTTGGGTTGAAAACCTGAACAACTGTATTTTGATAATGCCTATTCAACTTGGTCAGATATATTAATTTATCCATGCTCTTAAAATATTATAATCATGATTACTCACCAGACCACCAAGTATTGAATGTTATTATCCAGATATAAAAATTATTTTATGTGGATTTAGATTAATATGTTCAATATAATTATTGTATAAGTGATACCATCTTTAAAATGTAAAAAAAAATAAAGAAATGATATATGAGAATTAATTTCTTCAAGAAAATGCAAAAAAGTGTTTAGATATCTTTATCTGAGTATAAACTAATCTACTCAATTTAAGATAATGATATTAATCAAGTCATGTAAATTAAATCTCTTTAAAAGAGGCTATTTAAATATTTAAATTAAATTACTTTTTTAGAAAGGGGGAAAGAGAGAGAGAAACAGGGAGAGGGATAGAGGGAGAAGAAGAGAATCTTTTTTTTTTTTTTTTTTAATTTATTTGAACAGACAGAGATCAGGCAAACAAACAGGCAAAGTGGCAGGCAGAGAGAGAGGAGGAAGCAGGCTCCCCGTTGAGCAGAGAGCCCGATGCGGGACTCAATCCCAGGATCCTGAGATCATGACCTGAGCTGAAGGCAGAGGTTTTAACCCACTGAGCCACCCAGGCACCCCCGAGGAAGAGAATCTTAAGCAGTCTCCATGCTCAGGGCTCAGTCTCACAACCCTGAGATCATGACCTGAGCCAAAATCAAGAGATATTTAACTGACTGAGCCAACTGGGCACCCCTAAACTGAACATTTAAAAACTAAACATTTAAAAACTAAATACAAAATAAAATAAACTTATTATTTTATTTTATTTTATTTTTTTACACTTTGACATGGTCATTACCAAGAATTTGAGTTAAGGGGAAAAAAATGTTAGTCACTACAAGTCCAAACTTCAGTTCTGTTAAAGAATCTAGTTGTGGCCCCACATGGAGTTGTTCATGCTAGGCCCCACATCAGCAAACCGAAGTGTAACTGTATTTCTGTTCTTGGCTTTCCCCCAAAAAAAGGCCTAGTTCCACCAATCAGCACCTGTCTGCTCAGCACAAGCTACCTGACCCAAACCCAAGACATTTTGGCTCCATATAAGGAAAATAACTATGCTTTAGCTAATCATTAAATGCCCAGGATAACTTCCTTGTCTCTGCTCACTTTGGTCTATAAAATCTGTCATCTTATACAGCTCTTTAGAGCTTCTTTTTATCTGTTAGCTTGGATGCTCCCTGTATCATGAGTTATTGAATTAAGCTAATAAGATATTTAAAATCTACTCTGTTGAATTTTGATCTTTAATATGTCCAAACCATCATTAGCATGAAATAAAACTCATTCCAGATATTTTCTATAATTGTGTATAGGCAGAAGCATAGCAAGGAAAAGACAAAGAATGAACTGATCTGAAGCATTGAAATTGGAAATGATATTGGCTCTGGACCTGGTGTCGGTGAAGGAGTACTGGCTTTGGAATAAAACATTTATAGGTCAAAGCTGCCTCCACTTCTTCCTGCATCAGCCATTGAGAAGAAATTGAAGTACTTTGAGCCATTGGTTGGTTACTTTGTTTCTGATATAGGGGAATGTATTGGAAACATGTCTATCCTTCTGTTTTTAATGGGGCACTTGGGTGACTCAGTAAATTAAGCGTCTGTCTTTGGCTCAGGTCATGACCCCTGGGTACTGAGATTTAGCCCACATCAGGCTCCTTGCTCGGTGGAGAGCCTGTTTTCCCCTCTCACTCTTCTTCTCCCCCTGCTTATATTCTCCTCTCTCTATTGAGTAAATAAATTAAAAGTCTTAAAAATTAACCCTACTCATTATCAATATAAGGAAAACTGAATAATCATCTAATTATGAAAGTATAAACTGAGTCTTGAGGAAGAGAGTCTTCTGAATCCAGATCATGAATTAATAGTGATTTCCTTAATGAAAATTGAATGATAAAGTTAGTTAATGACATCATATGTGAAATATGTATCTCCATTCATTTATTTAATCACTTATTTTAATTACATTTGGAAATTTTAATACTTCCTCTATTTTTAAATTTTGAGCAGCAAAAAAAAAAAAAAAAGAAAAGAAAGAAAGAAAGAAAAAGATTTAATCCACTTATCAAGAATTTAAAACAATGCAAGGCGCGCCTGAGTGGTTTAGTCCCTTGGGTGACTGACT
Organism: Lontra canadensis; assembly: GCF_010015895.1. Classification (NCBI taxonomy): domain Eukaryota; kingdom Metazoa; phylum Chordata; class Mammalia; order Carnivora; family Mustelidae; genus Lontra; species Lontra canadensis. Next base: position 91,998 of record NW_022631056.1, on the reverse strand, counting down.
CTTGGCTTTGGGTCAGGTTGTGATGTTGGGATTGTGCAAATGAGCACCATGTCTGGCTCTGTGCACAGTGGGCAGTCTACTTGGGATTCTCTCTCTTCCTCTGCACTTCCCCCCAGCTTGTGCAGGAACTTGCATACTCTCTCTCAAATAAATAAATAAATCTTAAAAAAAAAAAAAAAGAATTTAATGACAAGCAAATGACGAGAAAAGAAAGCACAGTTTTAGAATAAATTACATAAATATGAAGTAAACAGTTCCCAGATAAAGCAAAAGACCTCATGTAAGCTTTCTAAAATAAACACAGAGATACATCATTCAGCAGGGAGCCAGAGTTTCGTTAGAAACAGATATCACACTGTTAACTTATTCAGTAACATCAGGCAATGTGATGAGATGATGTCCCAAAATGACATCTCAAATAACAATTCAAAGCAATAAAAAAAAAAAAATTCCTGGCTTTTGTGATGACAGAAAATATATTTTATAATTATCTGATATTTATCCAAGGAAAATAAAAATTATAAATTCCATGATGAATCTTTATGACAGACAGGGTCAGACCCAATGCTGAGAAAGAGTTTCATTACCTAAATAGCTAATTCTTAATAGATTATAGCAGCTTATAATTTATGCTTTCTTTGTGATAGATTAAAAGTAAGTACCATTTTGATGTCAGCAAAAAAATATTTCCAAGGATAGTACAAGTGAGCATCAGAATAGCAAATGCTGAAGCATAAAACCATTTGGTTTGTAGTTTTACTTATTATAATAAGGATTATTTTATCCATTGACTTTTATTGATTTTCTTTTGTGGAATGATCAACATCACTCTTAGGAAATGATGAGCACAATCCCCTTAATGAAAACTGAATGTAGGGTCAGACTGATCCTTCTTATTGACCCATGACTTTGATAAAATCCATTTACCTTAAGTCCAAAAAAAAGACAGCTGTCTGATGACATATATCCTGAAAGATGTGATGTCTGCTTCTTTTTCTGTCTCTAGGACTTCACTCAAGCTCAGATTTAACCTGATGGTTAGAATTGCAAAATCTATAACTTAGTTCAAATACACTTTATTTATATACTACTAATGTGAAATCATGAAGTGCCAAGCAATAGGGGGAAAAAAACACACAATAAATAATTTTTAAAAGATATTTTCCCATTTTAGGGGTGCCTGGGGGGCTCAGTCATTAAGCATCTGCTTTCTGCTCAGGTCATGATCCTAGGGTCCTGGAATTGAGGCCCATATCAGGCTCCTTGCTCAGCAGGAAGAACATGTCACTAGAGAAGCAGAACTTGAGCAAGAATTTGAAGAATGTGTAGAAAGTAAGAAGGAAATGGTGGGATCCCCATGGTGATTAGGGGGAGTATTGAAGCACCTAAGTCGGGTCCAAGGGAGTGTGAATAAACATCATCAACTGATTAAAGGGACAGTTTTCATAGGAGTGGATAAGCAATAAGAATCTGCTTTAGAATGAGAGGGGGCTGTGAAGATCATGGAAAAAAAAATATTTGTCAACATGATGGTGATATAAGGGAAGAGTATTTGGGGAAATTATTCTAGCATCTTTGTGAAGTATATACAGTAAAGATAGAGGCAGTCTTTCATTTCTATGGAAAGATGAATGAGCATAGACTTGAGTACTGTTTTTAGACAGCATTGTCTCAAGAGTGGAGCAGAGCAAAGTCACTTAACACAGGTGCTTTTACTGCTTAGTGATTCTGAATAAATTCTGATATTTACTCAGACTCCACAATACAGTTATAGCTGTTCTATTTGTATTTTCCCTGTTATATGTATCATATTCTCTTCTATGAGTGTCTGGGTAAATTTCTTAAATATCTGTTTTTTATGTCTCTTAACTGTGAAGTGAATTTAACAGCACTACTAGAAGAATCTTGAAAGGTAATTAATATTTCTTTAAGAGGAAAATAAACTTTTACTTCTAAGAAGTATTTGAGATTACCAAAATGAAAGATCACTATAACAAATTTAGCATTATAATAGCTAGAATGGAAATATAAAGAATACAGTGATTTATTTTATAAGAACACAATGTATGAAATTAAAATTTTTATCATATCTATGTCTGAATGAGAGCTATGCATTAGAGTAATAGTATAAGTGTTACTTTTATTGTCCTAAAGCATGTTTTTGCTAAACTTTATTTAATCTGTTTTCTGTTCTTTTCAATTACATAGGACAGAAAATATATATATTTTTAAGATTTTATTTATTTATTTATTTGGCAGAGAGAGTGAACCAGAGAGCACAAGCATGGGAAACAATAGAGGGAGTGGGAGAAGCAGGGTCCCCGCTGAGCAGGGAGCCCCATGCGGGGCATGGGACAGAAAATATAATGTGTATAGAAGAATTCAAGTAAAATAAACAAAACAAAAACCACTTGACCACTATTTTTTTATGGGAGAAATGCTATTGTCAGGTCTATTAGTTACACTTTTGGTTTCTATGCATTTATACCTGAATATACACGAACTGTATGTACCTATTTAAAGAAAAACATTTCCATCTACTTTATTCACTGCTGTATTCCTAATTCCTAGAAACACGTTTGGCAGCAAATACGTTCAATGGATAAATGGACGTACAGAAATAAAGAAACAAATGCAGGGAGAAGCGGCTGGTGATTTGACACAGAAATCTCCCCAGGAATAGAGCACATGACCAAGGTGCGAAATGTTGAGAACAATGTTGTAATACAATGAATTGGTGCACTTCATGTTTTTAAAGAAATGGACTTGAACATGTGAGGGGCAAGACATAGCTGTAATGGAAGGGTTCAGTCTTTCAGCAAAAAGAAATTCAGCTGGAAGTAGAAGAGTTTTTTGTAGATACTGTACTAAAAGGAAAGAAGGAAGTATGTGAGAGAAATTAAGGAATCTCATGCAGGATTAAAAATGGAAGTAACCCTCCACCGAAATTCTATCAGTTAATAACACTTTATTTCAACCTAGTAAAAGACAAAGGTAAATATTTTATATAATCAAAATTTAAATAAGAAATAATTTAAAAATTTTTAAATTAAATGATTTAAAAATTAAGAAGCAAGGACCATAATTAAATACAAAACTGATAGGACTATACATAGCTTTCAAACTGATAATAAAGCCTATACAGAACAATTACAGAGTCAAGTAATTTTGTGTTAGTAGGTTGTAATGAGGCAAAAAGAGCTAATAAGAATATGTTATTGGAAATTGTTTATGCTGAGAAAAACAATATAGGAAAGTTAAAGAGAAATATAAAAATACATATATTGAAATATATTCTGTAGAAATATAGAAATAAATATAAAAAATTAAAGGATCAAGTATCCTTGATAACTATTAAGCCCAAACCCTTTTACTTTCCCAATATAAATTAAGACCTTGGGATTCTAAGTGACTGGATTCCATTCACATAGCTAGTCAGTGACTGAGCTGAGGTCTCATTTCATGTTTTACAATCTCTTTGCCTACTTCATGGTGATGAGTCAAAATTAAGAAAAGATATGAGGGATTTTCAATCTTAAGGAAAAAAAAAAAAGATCCCAAAATTTTATTTTCAGAACTTAATCATGCCTTTAATCCTCTTTGAGGCCATGGTGTTTTATAATTGTTAATAAATTTTGTCCTACTCATATGGATTGACGTTTCTTTCATTTTAAAACACAGGGATAGAATGCTCCTTCTCTAAGACAACACAGTGAAAGTCATTCCTAAGTAGAAGAAAGAATTGAGGATGGAAGAGAAACATCTCTTTACTACCCAAAACATACTGGTTTGAAACAAGTATTTTGATGAGAGGCTTTGGAAAGCAAGCCACATTATTCTCTTTTAAGAATGCCTATTCATGTTTTCATGGACTCACATTTCTTCAGGCTTGTTAATTGGGCATTGTGATGAACCAAGCTGTGAGATTCCACTCATTTAAAACTAAATGACAAAAGCCAGAATGATTGTGCAGTGCCTTTGAAAGAGAGGAACATGGGAGTTAAATACAAAATGTTGGAAATTTTTCAGGGCACATTTTGTTGTGTATATTGTATTTCTTAGCTACAGAAACTATAGAAACTCACTTTTGCTCTGATTTCTAAAATAATATTCATTTGACCTGATTATTTTGATTGATTTATTAAAGATTTTATTTATTTACTGAGAGAGAGAGAGAGCATTGGCGGGGGGTGGGGTCGGGGGCGGGGCAGAGGGAGAGGAAGAAACAGACTCCCTGCTGAGCAGGTAGGCATTGATACTGGGACCCTGAGATCATGAACTGAGCTGCAGGCAGATGCACCCAGATGTCCCATTCTGGTTGATTTTAAACTTAAGTATATGGTCATTATTTTTTTTAAATATTTTATTTATTTATTTGACAGAGAGAGATCACAAGTAAGCAGAGAGGCAGGCAGAGAGAGAGGGGGAAGCAGGCTCCCTGCTGAGCAAAGAGCCCGATGCGGGGCTCGATCCCAGGACCCTGAGATCATGACCCGAACCGAAGGCAGAGGCTTAACCCACTGAGCCACCCAAGTGTCCCAAGTATATGGTCATTATTAAGTGGTTTTAAAGCTTATTTTATTTTTTTTTAAAGCTTATTTGATTATTAAGGTAGAGTGGCTACATTGTCACAAATCATATTATGAATGGAGCATATTTATCTAAATATAATAATTTAAATAGGAACAATAGAAAAAAATTACCACCCAATCTACCTTTGGCAACTTTTATACAGTTTCCTATTAAACGGACAGAATTTTAACACCTTCATAGAGATAAAGGAGGAAAGAAGGGAAAAGTTGTCTTTGGAAATTAATCAAGATGATTATTAATTCAGACTGGAAGGAGAAATATGCTTGCACGATGAAGCAAATAGTGCTTAATTGAATTTTGAACTGTGTTAATATTCTCATTTAAATTACACTATTCCTGGGGCTCCTGTTCAGTCAGTTAAGCACCTGACTCTTGATTTTGACTCAGGTCACAATCTCAGGGTCCTGAGATCAAGCCCCGGGTTGGGGTGATGCTGGGCCTGGAAAGAGATTCTCTCTCTTCCTGGAGGAAGGTACCCAACTGCCATGGGGTGAGTGTGCTTATTGGACCACTGTTGCTATGTATGCCTGAAGTACTTGAAATGCAAATTTGGAGAGTTTTTTCATCTAAATGCTTGGCTGAATTAAACACCTAATTAGGATGGTTTTTCAATAGGTTAGAGTAAGCATGCAATTGGTACTGGTGCTTTGGTTTGGGAGGCCATATGGTTCATCTTGATGTATCCTAAGTAAAACTGGTACTAATTTATCTTGAATGTGGTGTCCAAGAGTTCAGTTTCAGCTTACCAACCCTACAACAGAATGGAACCCCAATCATCCAGGAAAGGATGTAGTGGTATCTTTTGCTGATGTTGGACAGGTAGCCAAAGAAGAAGGAAAGTGTTTAACAAGACGGCCAACAGGGTCAGATCAAGGCAACCCCTTCAGGATGACCTTCCTTTCTTTGAGAAGCCGCCAAGCAGGTGATTTTCCTTATCAAACCTGTCTCTAGAAGAGCCTCATCTGAAGATAGCCCTAGCAAATGAGGAAGCATTGCAGAAGATTTATGCCCTTGAGAAAGAACTTGTTTCTCTCAGAACAACTCAAATTGCCAAAACTGTGACCCTGCAGAAACAGCAAAATATCATTGCAATTGATTTAGATTCTGTCACATCTGTTAATTGCAGTACCACCCTTGGTCCCACCACTTTCCCTGTTCCCCCCCTTCCCCTCCCTGCATCAAGGTTCCACCAAAGAGTATCTGCTATTGACCGGATGAAAGAGGGAAGAGGTGTGAAAAGAACCTGTGCTGGAAAGACTCTGGTTAAGAGCAGAAACCTGAATATGCTAGAGATCCTTAAAGATAGGAACCTAGTAGAACTTAGGTCAGTTAAAAGGTCAGAACAGGATATAAAGCTCAAACCAGTGGAAGCTACTGACCTGGCTGTCCTCCCAGCAGAGGCTCTGAAAAAGATATTTTCTTATCTATATCAAAAGGGATAATCAAGGTGAAATTGAAAAAGGAGTTCCAAAGTCTGCATCAGAGACCACTTCAGAAACAGTGTTGTTTGAACCTCATATGTTGGAGTCCACAGGACAAATGAAGGCTTTAACTGAAAATGTTTCAACTTCCTAAAAAAACAGTGAACTAAGAAAACTATCCGTATTCCAGCTGTCGGTTTCTGAAGGCTGCTTGGGTGATAGAAATCAACACTATTTAGTAAATACCTGAATTTAGTATTCAGTGGTCTCCTTTAAATCTAATTAGATGCAGCAATAACAAAGCACTCTAAGTTTGTGTTTTGTTTTTTTAGAAGGTTAATTCTGAAGTTTTCCACAACCCCTATATTGAGACACAATGTGTTCTTTTTTTTTTTTTAATTTTATTTATTTATTTGACGGAGAGAGATCACAAGTAGGCAGAGAGGCAGGCAGAGAGAGAGAGAGGGGGAAGCAGGCTTGCCGCTGAGCAGAGAGCCCGATGTGGGGCTCGAACCCAGAACCCCGAGATCAAGACCCGAGCCGAAGGCAGAGGCCTAACTCACTGAGCCACCCAGGTGCCCCGACATGATGTATAGCCAGGATGTTTAACTTTCTAGCCTTGAAAACAATTACACAGATTTCAGAAGAAAGGACATTTGTGGATGTTAGTTTTTAATTCTTAACACTAATTTATCTGTGTGAATGTTTTATATGCATATATTTGGGTATAAAATAATATGTAAAATTTAATAATGATGTCAGTGAGGGTTGTGTTACCATCACTAGTTGTCAGTGATCATTTACACCTCAGTGATGGAACCAAAGGTATAACACAGGTCTTTGGAATGAAGTAATTAGGATTGGAAACTTTTTGCCTTGAATAGGACCTTTACCTTAGATTCTCTCTCACATTTACTTGCAGTAGGAGTTTGAGTAAGAACCAGGTTATCACTGCTGAAAATTCCATAATGCTTTTGTTTAAAGGGAAGTCAGATACCATGAAAGCTTCTTTTCATTCAGTGCTATCCACTGCTGAGAAAGAAAATGTGTTTTACAAATTGTGAGAAATCAAATTATTGAATTAAATCTATAACAAGTGAAAGCCAGAATGTACCATCTTTTTTTTCCCCCAGGTTAATTAACAGCATCACAAAGATCACTTTTTGGTAAGCTAATGGTTAATGAAAATGATAATTTAATGGAGTTTACAATTTTTTAATATTGGTCAAATATCGTAGTTTTATAATGAGACATTGAATAGATGAAAGAAAGAATTTCCTATAAATTGTTTATCATTAGAGTGCTGTTCTGTTGAATTACATTATGCAGCAAACCTTAGGTACTCTTAGGAAGTGGAAAAGAGGGGTGCCTGTGTGGCTCAGAGGTTAAGCCACTGTCTTCAGCTCAGGTCATGATCTCATAGTACTGAGATCGAGCCCCGCATTGGGCTCTCTGCTCAGCAGGGAGCTTGCTTCCCCCTCTCTCTGCCTGACTCTCTGCCTACTGTGATCTCTCTCTCTCAAATAAGTTAAATCTTAAAAAAAGAAAATGGAAAAGAGCCTTTCTAATTGAGGTCTTCCGAGGAACTGCTATAAGTGGTCACTTGTGAGTGCTTATAAATCTTTCTGGTTTTCTGTATTTCTGTTAAACTTAGCTATAGTTAATTCTAGAATCTCCTACCATGAGTAAATATTTGGATTTATTTAAATCTAGTAAAAAGAAGTGGAGATAGGAAGAGTAGACATTTACTTTTAAAGTTACTGAAAATATGTGGAGAGTTCTCAATATTAGCAAACATCATTTAGCTTAAATTTGAACTGTGGCTTATTTGACCCATGTTGTTGATTTATATTTTTTTCTAAATGTTTCATATGACTTAAAAAGTCTACCTTTAAAAGAAATTCAGAAAATTTGACAGAATTACATATTTTGACCTTCTAATGCTTTATATTTGTAACAATATTGAATTTTGGCCACTGTTCCCATTGAAGGAAGTTACTGTTTTGAAATAAAACAAACATATTTTCCTTGGGCAGCAGGGGGAGATTTTCTCTCTCTCCCTCTGCCCCTCCCTACCTGGCTGGTATCCCTGATACCAGCTTAGTTGGACTTGAAGTTTATCTTCTGCCCCTTTGTTCTATCAGTATAATTGCACACAGCTTAGTTCAGTACTTAATAAATGCCTGATATTTAATTTCAGTTTGTAGTTACTGAATATTGTGGTGAAGGACAGTCCAGCCTTTTGGACTAGATTACTAAAGCACAAAAATTTACCAAACATCACCATTGTTTTCCAAAAGAGAATTGCAAAGTCAAGTCCTACAACCATAGTAAACATTATAAATTTTCATGCCATTTAGATGACAAAAATGGGAGCCAAAAGTTTCTCTTCTTTACCCATCTTCCACAGCATGACAAAAGCTACGAATGAGGATAAGGGAGAAAAATTGAACCAGGTGCCAGGAAGAAGAGATTCTGCTATATCTTTTGGGTACTACTATTCTCACTTTGCTTTCCTTTATATCATACTTTTTGATTTTCCTCTGAACTCTTTGGCAGATACCACTCTCATGTTGATGCTTCCTTCCATATGTTACATCTGAGTGTTGGGAAATTTCCTGTCCTCCTACACTTTTCCTTTCTCTCCTTAGTGATTAATATATTCCCATTCCTTTAAATGCTCTATAAATACTGAATATTCACATAATTATATATGGACAATTTATAGCTATCTCAAATTTGGCACTCTCAAACTACACTCTTAACCCAGCCTCCAAACTGATCCTGCCTCAAACTCCGAAATTGGCATCACACTCCTCCTGTTAGATCATCAAATAGCATCTTTACATATCTTCCTGATTTCACTCCTTACCCCCTGATAGTTGTTTTCCATGTGCTGTCCACAGATATTATGAAAAACTGACTAATTGGACTATGTCATCCTGCTGAATTAATCCCGTGAAAGCTTTCTATTGACTTCAAATAAAAGTCTTTTAGAAGTTGTGTTTAACCATGGCCCTTCAAACCTTTCCAAACACATGTTGTTCCTCTCTTCCCTAGTTCCTCTACACTTAAGCCGGTTTTCTTCCTTTCATTTTCTAAAACACGCTGAGCTCTTTCCTGGCCCAGGCGTTTTATCTGTGCCCTTTCCTCTATCTCAAACACTTGTCACATGCCTTCACAAGGATGCTATGTTTACCCTTCACAGTTAAATACTGCCTGTCATAGAAATGTCCCCTCCCCACCACCTTTTTAAAACTTTAATTTGATCTTTTTTTTTTTTTCTTTTTTTAATAGGCTCCATGTCCAGCACGGAGCCCAACACAGAGCTTGAACCCATGACCCTGAGGTCAAGAACTGAGCTGAGATCAAGAGTTGGATGTTTAACAGACTGAGCCACCCAGGTCAAGAAAGTCTCTTTTAAATTGTGACCATTCAAGAACCATCATTATTGTCTGTCTTTACTGTATTCATGAATTTATTATACTTATTGAAATGTATTATTTACTTCATGACTATAAGCTCCATAAGGATATGGACTAGAGCTGGTGATTCAGAAGTATAGTTCTCACTTAGCAGTTTTTCACACAGTAGAAGAACTTCCCATAAAAAATTAAATCATTTAATTTTGTTGTACATTATCCTACCATCTTTAATAATATTTTCTTTCTTAAAAAATGTATGTTCTATTAGATAGAATAGACTGTTAATCAGATGGTTTTTATTCCTGTAACCAAAAAATGACACATAGCAAGAGCTAAGGTGATCAAATATTCCTTTTCTGGAATTTACATCATTAACAAAAAATCATGGTAGAAAATAAATGCATTACTTTTCATTGATAACAGCCTTTTTCATTCTTAGGTATTATAGTTACTCTGGTTTCTATTCATGTTCCACTGGTCTTCTTTTTTTAGTTCTAATGTCACCATAGTGTCCCATTTTTTACTTTCCATTATAGGTCTTATTAGTCAGGGTCAGTTGAAATTACTTGGTTACAACAGAAAACCCCTCTGAGTGGCATTCTCAGAAACACTTATTTTTCCCTTTCAGGCAGGTTCTGAGATAATACAGCTCCAGATTTGGTTAATTTAGTATTTCATTGCTACCATCAAAGAACAAGGTATATAGTCCATATTTCTTTTCTGCCACCTTCACCATGTTATTCTGTTTTCTTCAAGGTTACAATATGTCTTCAGAAGCAACAAATACAGTTGGCCCTTGAACAACATGGGTGGGGGGAAGAGCACAGTCCCTTACAGAGCTGAAAATCCATATAACTTTTAACTCCCCAAAAACTTACTAATAGTCTACTGTTGACCAGACCTTACCAATAACATAAACAGTTGAATAACATTTTGTATGTTATATGTACTATACACTGTGTCCCTGCAATAAACAAGCTAGAGAAAAAAATATTATGAAAATAATAAAAAAGAGAAAATAAGTTTACAGTACTAATGTATATTTATTGAAAAAAAAAATCCACATAGAGGTGAGGAGGGCCAGGCCAGACCAGGAGTACCTGCGTTGGGGGTCTGGTGCTCAGGTGGCAGTGTTCCACAACCAGCGGCCCTTAGTTTAGCAGTGGCAGCTGCTGGGCAGATTCATCAGCATTGACAGCAGCCTGGAGTAACAGTACCAACGCCCAATTCGCCAGAAGGTGTACTACCAGACCCTGGCCATCACCTTGGAATCACATAGGAGCACACTGCAGAATACTGCCTCCAGAAAGGATCCCCACCCAGTCTCTGTTTAGGATCAGTTTGGGGGTTGGATTAAGAGTGTAGTTTGAGAGTGCCAAATTTGAGATAGCTGTAAATTGTCCATATATAATTATGTGAATATTCAGTATTCATACAGCATTTAAAGGCATAGGAATATATTAATCACTAAGGAGAGAAAGGAAAAGTGTAGAAAGCACAGAATTTCCAACACTCAGATGTAACATATGGAAGGAAGCATCAACATGAGAGTAGTATCTGCTGAGGAGTTCGGAGGAAAATCAAAAAGTATGATATAAAGGAAAGCAAAGTGAGAATAATAATATACAAAGACATAGTAGAATCTCTTCTTCCTGGCACCTGGTTCAATTTTCCTCCCTTATCCTGATTCATGGTTTTTGCCATACTGTGAAACACGCGTAAGAAAAAAGCTTTTGGCTCCCTTTTTGTCTGCATGAGAGATAGTTTGCAGCCCTGCTCAGTCCAGGGGCTGCTGATAACTTCTGTGGGCCTCCCTGGGTACTCAGAGGGCAGCAGATGTGACCTTTGTCCCAGTTACATTCTATTTGGTCCTGTGGAGACTGGGGGTGGGGGGTTGTAAATAAATGATTGTGACTTTTGCTGTCAACTCTTAAAAACAAAAACAAAACAGCAATAACAAACTGCATAAAAGTAGACCAGTGACTCGACCCATGTTGCTTATGGGTTATCTATAAATGACCCAACCTGTAGAACCATACTGCTTAAGGAATATCTGTATATCTTCATACAAAAAATTTCAAAACCAAAAAACGACCAGATCTTTTTAAGAACAAGAAATTTTTCCCCAAATTTCATAGTGGCAGACCTTCCTCACATTTCACTGGCTAGCGTTGGACAGATAACAGATTATTTTAAGGTAGTCACTTTGTTAGAAATTGTATGGTTTGATTGACTTACAATAATCAAACATTGATGGTGCTGTAAAGTTATTCATTAGGCTTAAGGAAGAATGAAAATAGACAAAAAACTTTTTGGAAGGGTTTCTCTGCATAGATTTCAAAACGCAGCCCCTTTCAACTGCTTTCTATCAAAATCAAAATAAATTATACCTCTCAGCTTACTAGGTCGAGAGCATTGCTTTGTGTTGCACGATGTTTAAACACCACGGGTAAAATAGAATTTCATGTTCTCCCTTTTTTTCTTTTACTAAATGTGTAGCATTTGATGAGTTAATGAGTCCTTTGGTGGGCAGTTTTCTGATTTGGAAAATGGCACTAAGAGACCAAGATGGCATTAGCAATATTGTATGTATACTTTCAGATAAACACTTTCTAAGTCTAGAGCTCAATCTTTGTACTGAACTACAAAGTCCATTTATGGCTTCTGTATTCACATTCTTACTCCTTCCCCTTAGCTCCCAACATTGAATTAAATTAAAATGTTAAAATTCTTGTAATTGTTCAGAGCCATAGATTATATGGTGACTTCTTTCAACTCACTCTTTTTGTAGATAAAGAAACTCTATACAGGGATAAAAGAGAAATTACTTGGTGAACATACAGGTACTGCAACTTACTGCTTGTAAATTAGGAAATATAAAAACTACTTAGTGCTACATTTAGAGAAAAGTATTTTTTGTTTGTTTGTTTTTGTTTTGTTTTGTTTTGTTTTAATTCTTGAAAGCAAAATAAGTTGCTTTTATTTACTCTTTACCATTAATTGTTTTTACAGTCTTGGAAAATGAATCATCAGAAAAACATATTGCTTATTTATAAAGATACAGCTCAAGTAATTGACTCTCAGGAAGCTTTCTCTAATCATTCAAATAGAAATCATTCTCTGACTCTGCCTTATTTCTGATTTGAAGTCTTGATACAGATCCTTGAAATTAAAAATTGAAGTTTATCCCTCTTTGGATTTATAGAATCATGTCAAATATTTTTAACTATGTTCCATAACCCCTTCGGTTAGGATATAAGTAGATATTAAGTAGTATACTTTAGATTATTTTGGTACTTTCCAAATTTAATCATTTTTGCTTTGTTTTGTTTTGAAGTTGTGTTTAGATGTACTGTAAGGTTCAATTTTCAATCAATAAAATTACCATCGATGTTTTGATTAGTTAAGTTAAAATGCACAAAAACAAAGTAACCATACTTCCACAGATTTCTAATCAGCTAAAGAAGGAAATTGAAAATATAACAAGAAAAAGCATCAGGTAATTAAGCAGCCAACTATCTTGGGCATAAAGAGAAGGTGATACAGTAGAGTTTCCAAGGAAGGCTTTCAGGATATTTGTCGTTGTTAAAGGTAGAGAGTTATTATGCAAGCAGATTATGCAAATGCAATTAGAGACTCAATGAAAAATGGATGAGTTGAGAGATGAATTTATGAAAATCACTAATCCATTCACATTGTCAGCATTACTTGGCTTACACCTCACAACAGCTTTAAGAGTTAATATCTCTCAAAGGAATAAAAGCATTTGTCCAGTTAATACATGATGAAACAGAAATTTGCACCTAGCTCTACCTGATTCTAATGTTTCAGCAACTAGTATTTGGTCCAATAAACTATTGTGTGGTACTACTGAGAAGTCAATGGAGCTGACCTTCCTAGAAACAGGAAGGCATTTCTAATATATTGCTGTAGTTCATCATTGTCAAATCTCTTTGACTTCCATGTCATCACTTAATATTAAACCACTATGGTTATTAGGACAATAATCATATTATCAAGACTATTTTGGAGAAATAAAGATTGGAAATCATTCCCTGAGACTGTAGAACAGGAGAAAGTTAGTGTCCTAAAAGTCAATAAAAGAGTGGGTTTACAAAAATGTCATTCAGAGTTGAGACAATTAAGATTGGACAGAGTGCTCACTGAAAAATAAAACTATTAGTTGAGTGATAAAAACGTATGGAGGTTCCTCAAGAAGTTAAAAATAGAGCTACCCAGTAATTTCACTACTCAGTATTTACCCCAAAGATACAAATGTAGTATATTTGTACACTAGGGGCACCTGCACCCCGATGTTTATTGCAGCAATGTCCACAATACCCAAACCATGGAAAGAGTTGGGATATCTTTTGACAGATGAATGGATAAGGAAGTGTGGCGCATATATATATATATATATATATATATATATATATATATATGAATATTACTGAACAATTGAAAAGATGAATACTTACCATTTACATTGACATGAATGGAACTGGAGGATATTATGTTGACCAAAATAAGTCAATCAGAGAAAGAATTCTTACATGGTTCCTCTCATATGTGGAATATAAGAAACACTGCAGAGGATCATAGGGAAAGGGGAAGAAAATTAAATGGGAAGAAATCAGAAAGGGAGATAAACCATTAGAGACTCTTAACTATAAGAAACAAACCACAGATTGCTGGAGGGGACGTGGGTAGATGGATGGGGTAACTGGGTGATGAGTATTAAGGAGGGCACATGATGTGAGAAGCACTGGGTGTTATATGCAACAGATGAACTGTTATATGCAACAACTGAACTCTACATCTGAAGCTAGTGATGTATTATAAGCTGGCTAATTCAATTTAAATTAAAAAAAGATTATGGATCATTTGCAACATAGATTTTTGAGAAAATGATAGTTGAGACCGGAATCTATAAAATTTTATGAAATAATTGGAGAGAAAGACCAGAAAGAGAACATAATATAATTTACATGAAAGTATTTACAACAATTATATCTTTGAATTAATAATTTTGGTGAGTCAGAAAAAGATGAATTGAAAATTGAGGGACTCAAGATACATGAAAGATGAAACAGGATTAAGGAAGACATAGGAATAGTCTGCAAGTAGGAAGAGATACTTGAAGATAGGGATGAACCATCTCCAGTATAAATGTGGAAGGAAATAGAAAATAATTGAACATAATAAAAATAAGTTAATTTAAAATAATTGGTAAGAATTCAGAACATTTTTAAAGGATGAAAATTAGAAAAAATTATCTGTCAGATGAAATCGGTCTTCGTGACAGACAGCATAGTCATCAATAAAATGAAAGGAGGAGGAGGTGAGCATGTATTTTGAGTAGACTAGAGAAGGTCTGAAGGAGTTATATAAGGAAGCAGTCAGGAGTGTCTCAGTTCAAGGTGAGAAAAGCATCACTAAGTAGTTTAACAAGCTACTTAATATATGAACTTGTCAAGTTCCTCCAAAAAGTAATTCTAAAATTTCTCTTGATTTCATTATAAACTGTTGAAATTTAACTCTGTAAGAATGCGGAGTGAAAGAGCATACTCAGTATGGTTCAGCTTCAGATAGGCAACCCTCCATAGAGAACTTAATGGCAAAGGTAGTTCCTGATATCAAAGAAAGCTTTTGTTCCATATCTCCTAAGGATTGAAAAATGTGTGACTCAGTGCTGGTCTTTAAGGCAGTTAACAGTTTATCTTAATACACCTGACCTCTCTTGGTTCCCATTATGCCCTTCCAAGTGCCCTAAACCCAAATCAGCTTAAATTATGTGAGGTCAGCTAATATACTCCATGATGGCATATGTTTGCTCCTTCCAGCCACACCATCCAGAAGCCTCTTCATATCCAACTCCATACATTAAACAAAATAATAATCTTAAAAGAACGATCTCAGACAACTCTCTTTTACTGATGCTTTATTGATTTCCTAACCAGATATAAAATTTTATTCGAATATACACACCATTTTTCATTTATAATTGTTATTTTAAACTTTCAAGTTTAGTGATCTGTGACTCTATTTGTTCCTCTTCCACCTCTAACCTCTCCCATGTGGCTCAACACCTGAACAATAAAGTATCTTGGTCATTTCTGACTCCTCAATAAATACTTTCTGAGTTACCACTCTGTAACTCAATATTCTTCACTAATTGCACTAATATTCATTCCTCCCTCATTTGTTTTTTGTCTCTCTAAATATTTCATTCTATTTACTCATCTGACTTCGTCATAAATGTATTGAACATGAGAGAAAAATATCTGTGGTTTCCATTATCTCTCTCCAACTGTTGAAATCAAATTTGTTTAAAGGCTCTTAGCAGCTTTTTAATGGTTTCTCAAAAGCTTTCAATTTAGGTAGCCAAGATTCAATCTAAAATAGCCAAAGCTTAATTTATCAATACCATTTTGAGATGAGTACATGCTTTCCATAAGCCTATTCCTGTTAGATTAATTACCTTATGTTTAAGGAATATTTAAGTAAATCCATGAAAATAGTTTATGAATGGAAATTATGGAAATTTTCTTTTATTAACTTCATTGCCATTTTTTAGATTGAAAAACATTGCCACTTTACCATGAAAAAAAACTATAATCTGAAAGCTAATGATCACGCAACAGATTTTTAATGAACAATCTATAGTTCGCATAATTCTAATGGCATTTTTAAATAAGCACATGAGGTCAGGAGAAAAAAGTATTTTACAAACCTATTAAAACTAAAAATATAATTACACTTTCATGTCTGTTTTTGTAAGAATCAAGAGGGACATATTAGAATGTGAGTTTTTAAAAATTTCACGTGCTTCTGGGGCCCCTAGGTAGCTCAGTTGGTTAAATGGCCAACTTTTGATTTTAGTTCTGGTCATGATTTCAAGGTTGTAAGAGTGAGCCCCATGTAGCTCTGCACTGGGTGTGGAGACTGCCTAAGATTCTCCCTCTTGGGTCACCTGGGTGGCTCAGTGGATTAAGCCCCTGCCTTCAGCTCAAGTCATGATCTCAGGGTCCTGGGATCAAGCCCCTCATCGGGATCTCTGCTCAGCGGGGAGCCTACTTCTGCCTCTCTCTCTGCTTGCCTCTCTGCCTACTTGTGAACTCTGTCAAATAAATAAATAAAATCTTTAAAAAAAATTCTCTCTCCCTCTTCCTCTGCACCTCCTTACCTTTATTTTTTTTAATGATCCTTAAAAAAAGAATTCTTAAAAATTTCCACCATCTTTTGCAATTTTTTGTTTTTATTGAAATTTCAGTTAAGATTATAATTTTTTTAAAGATTTTATTTATTTATTTGACAGAAGAGAGAGATCACAAGTAGGCAGAGAGGTAGGCAGAGGGGGAGGGGGAAGCAAGTACCCTGCTGAGCAGAGAGCCTAATGCGTGACTTAATCCCAGCACCCTGAGGTCATGACCTGAGCCGAAGGCAGAGGCTTAACCCACTAAGCCACCCAGGTGTCCCAACAGTGTATTTAAAAATATATATATTTTTTCATTTGAGAGAAAGAGAGAGAACAAGAGCACACTAGCAGGAGAAGGGGCAGAGGGAGAGGGAAAAGCAAACTTCCCGCTTAGCAGGGAGCCTGAGGTGGGGATCAATCCCAGGACCCTGGGATCATGATCTGAGTGGAAGGCAGATGCTTAACCAACTGAGCCCATCAAGCATCCCAACAAACTGTGTAATACTATTTTCACGTGTACAAAAACAACATGTAGTTTGTTTCCTGTTTTGACTATTGTTGATAATGCTGCTCTAAACTTTGGGGTTATGTATCCCTCTGAATTCATATTTTTTTATTATTTGGGTAAATATCTAGTAGTGAAATTGCTGGGTCATAAGGTAGTTCTATTTTAAACTTTTTAAGGAACCTTAAAAGACTGACTGCCCATTGTGCATTTCTACCACCAGTGCACAAGGGTTCCCCTTTCTCCACATCCTCACCAACACTTGTTGTTACTTGTCTGGTTGAAAGCCATTCTGACAAGTGTGAGGTGATACCTCATTGTAGTTTTGATTTCTATTTCCCTGATGATGAGTGATGTTAATATCTTTTCACATGTCTGTTGGAAGTAAAATTGTCACTGTTTGCAGATAATATGATACTCTATATAGCCCCCACCCCAAAAAAAGAAAACCCAAAAGACTCCACCAAAAAATGCTAGGACTGATAGATGAATTTAGTAAAGTTGCAGGTACAGAAATCTGTTACAATTCTATGCCCAGCTAATGAGGCAGCAGAGAGAAATTAAGGAATCAATCCCAATTAAAATTGTACCAAAAACAATAAGATACCTAAGATAACAAAAAAGGTCAAAGACCTATATGCTGAAAATTATGAAACAGTGATGAAAGAAATTGAAGATGACACAAAGAAATGGAAAAACATTCCATGCTCATGGACTGGAAGAAAAAATATTGTTCAAATATCTATACTACACAAAGCATTTTAGACTTTTTTTTTAAATTAGCTTTTATTTATTTATTTGACAGAGAGAGGCACACAGCAAGAGAGGGAACACAAGTAGGGGGAGTGGGAGAGGGAGAAGCAGCCTTCTCGCTGAGCAGGGAGCTGGACACTGGGACTGATCCCAGGATCCCAGGATCATGTCCTGAACTGAAGGCAGATGCTTAATGACTAAGCCACCCAGGTGCTGACTACATTTTTTTTTCAAGATTTTATTTATTTACTTGACACAGAGAGAGAACAAATAGGCAGAGAGGCAGGCAGAGAGAGAGGGGGAGGCAGGCTCCCCACTGAACAGAGAGTCCAATGTGGGGCTTAATCCCAGGAGCCTGAGATCATGACCTGAGCTAAAGGCAGAGGCTTAACCCACTGAGCCACTGGGGCATCCCAGCAATCTATACTTTTAATGTAATCGCTATCAAAATACTGATAGCATTGTTCACAGAGCTATAACAATTGTAAAATTTGTATGGAACCACAAAAGACCCTGAATACCCAAAGCAACCTTGAAAAAGAAGAGCAAAGCTGAAGGCATCACAATTCTGGACTTCAAGCTATATTACAAAGCCATAATGATCAAAACAGTATGATACTGGCACAAAAATAGACACACAGATCAATAGAACAGAATAGAAAACCCAGAAATGAACCCGCAACTATATTGTCAATTAATTTCAACAAAGTGATAAATAATATCCAGTGGGAAAAGGAATGTCTCATCAATAAATGGTGTTGGGAAAACCGGACAACAACATGCAAAAGAATAAAATTGGTCCATAATTTTTTTAAAGCCAAAAAGTAGAAAACATATATATATATATATATATATATTTTTTTTTTCTGGTTTGGAAAATGTTGTAAAGATTTTTAAATATTCAAGGTTAGCCTTCAAAAAAATAAAAAGGAAAAAAGAATAAAAAAGAAATTTTGCCAATTGCAACCAAATGGATTGAACTAGAGGTTGTTAGGTTAAGTGAAATAAGCCAATCAGAAAAAAACGATTTTCATATAATGTTGCTGATATGTGGAATTTAAGAAACAAAACAGAGGATCAGAGGGGAAGAGAGGAAAAGAATAAAGCAAGATGAAATCATAGAGGGAGACAAACCATAAGAGACTCTGAAGCACAGGAAAGAAACTGAGTGTTGCTGGACTGGAGAGGGCTGAGAGGATGGGGTAGCTGGGTCATGGCACATGATGTAATGAGCACTGGGTATTAAATAAGAATGATGAATCCCTGACCTCTGCCTCTGAAACTAATAATACCTTATATGTTAATTGAATTGAAATAAAAATTTAAAAACTCATATACTCAAGGTTAGGAGTGTGTTATACTTTTTTATTATATTTGAATAAAAGATACAACTAATTTTATGTACTTGTGACAGTATTTTCAATGTTTTCTATTTATCCTATTTTTTAACACTGACTTGTCTCCACAGAAAGCACAATAAAAGAAAAGAACATCTGTGGGATAAATTACATTCTATAATCATCTTAGATTCTTTGTCATAAAGAGTCTAAAATATGTGGAAAAGTGTGCCATGCTTTATGGGAGAGCTAAATTTTGATTACTGGAGGTTTCTATTATCCCCTTGAGAGTTCTATGTAATTTCAAATTCATACTTCACCATTTTCTTTCCTATCAGGTTACTTTATTAACAATGTTCATATCTTAAGTTTGGCAGCATTCTTCTTTAAATACTGATATTAAGGTGTGAAATTTTCTGGACCAACCTATAAGGCAAGCAAACATTTGACATCTTCCATTTACTTTTCTGAAGTTGAAAACTAACCTAACGTATAATTAATAAATCAAAAGTAGGAATTAAAGGTATACCTCATATATATTGAGGTTACATTAGAAAGTGGAAGATGAGGGTGCCTGGGTGGCTCAGTCAGTTAAGCATCTGCCTTCTGCTCAAGTCATGATCCCGGGGTCCTGGGATCAAGCCTGGCATTGGCATCACAGGGCTCCTTGCTCAGGGGTGATTCTGCTTCTTCCTCTGCCCTTCCCTCTGCTTGTGTTCTGTCTTTCAATCTCTCTCTCTCTAGTTTACTCTCTCAAATAAATAAATAAAAATTTAAAAAAATATATTTAAAAGTGGAAGATGAATTATAATTGTATATAAATGTGGTATAGATGAAATATAATGGGTTGAAGGAGAAGATTTATGTTTGGGTTTAATTTTGTATATTTTTGCCCTTTAAAAGGTACTGCCATCATTCAGCTATAGAGTTTAAAAATTTTTTTTTCATGCTGAACTTTACATTCCCCAGGACTTATTTATTTTATAACTAGAAGTTTGTATCTTTTAACCACCTTTATCCATTTTACCCAAATAAGAGTTTTTAATGAGGATAAAATATTTAGTGTAACAGTGTTCTGTAAATGTCAAAATGAAATACAATGGTATTTGTCATTATACCACATGAGGAGTCAGTAGGTGATGAACTTAATTTTATTTAATTAAATTATTAAGTGTTTGAGGATAACTGGGAGTATTGTATTTGCAAGAATGTCTGGAAATATTGCTAATTTAAGGATCTACTGAATGAGATTACCTAGAAGGGTGTACCCAGTTCTTTCTAACTTGTGCCATTTTGGAAACACTTTTCCTTGTACATACCTATTATAAGATCTTTCTATCTGCTCACTAAATTAACAGGCTGGTGCTCAGACATCCTTTCCTGATCACTCATTTCAGAACAATGATAGAATAATACTTTCTTGTATCAGTATTCATTGAATCATTCATTCATTCATTTCTTTGTTTGATAGATGCTCACTCTGAACCAGGCACTGGGACAAACTTTAGGAAATATACAGCAATGAGCAAAGTCCTTAAAGATCCACAAGGTGCTTTTTGCTACAAAAAAATTTATTCCATTGGGGGTAAAATTGAGGATGTGAATTAAGACTCAGAAGAAAGGAGTCAAGTCTAGTCCCCTTCACGGTTTAATTCTGAAGAATGTGCCTGTCATTTACTGTGATTTGTAAATAATTTAAGTTTTAAAGAAAACTTAAAATTCAGTAAGTGGGGATCCTTGACACATATCAGAATCATGTTGAGATATGTAGTCTCTCTAGAGTATGGATAATTGTTACAAGTTATTATCTATATTAGTACTCCGTGGCAAGTTTATCTATCAATCTTGTGACTATCAGTCAAAAACTCAGATGGACAATAACTGCTCATTGCTCCATTTTACTGAAGTAGAATTTAATTGTCATTCCCTAAAGCCTATAAAAAAGAAAATATTAATCTTTTGAGTTTTAAAACTACACCAGTTATCTTAAAATTTCCTAAAATTCCTATGATTTTCCAAAGCGTCAGAGTGTTTGAAAATGTCTACCACATCTATGGCTCAACCTAGGGGTGGGATGAGGGAATTCGAGGTTGATTATCAATAGGATTTGTTACACTGGAGTAAATTTGTCTTGAATAAAAGAATTTAAAACTACAACTGTATGGCTGGTATAATTTACTCGATTTTAATATAAGATTATATGTGATAAAGTGGCTAAACCTATGGTTAATATTGTGATATTTGTTTATTTTTTAATGAAAATATATAAAAGTTTCTATTAAAAATAAAGAAATATTTTACCTTATAGAAAAGGATTAGAAAAACCTCACAATCCTCAACATCAAAATGAATAATATCAGAACATTAAAATACTAGTTAACATCATTGGCACTTGATTACATGGAAACTTTTCATGCTAATCTGTTATATGTTTAGCACAACAATTATTAACTGATATTTAATATTTATAAGGAAATACTCTACAAAATCAAAAGTAAAAAAAAAAAGGTTAAAACGACTTATGACTTATTTATTTATTTATTTATTTGCTTACATAATTATTTATTTATTTTTATAGTGTGGAACCCATCATGGGGCATGAACTCAAAATCCTGAGATCAAGACCTGGACATTTACTGACTGAGCCATCCAGGCACCTCAAGAATATTTCTTACAGGGGCGCCTGGGTGGCTCAGTGGGTTAAGCTGCTGCCTTCGGCTCAGGTCATGGTCTCGGGGTCCTGGGATCGAGTCCCGCGTCGGGCCCTCTGCTCAGCAGGGAGCCTGCTTCTCTCTCTCTCTCTCTCTGCCTGCCTCTCTGTCTACTTGTGATCTCTCTCTGTCAAATAAATAAATAAAATCTTTAAAAGAAAAAAAAGAATATTTATTACATATGATAAAGGGTTTAATATTTTAAGTATAATTAAAATCATAGAGCAAGAATATATGTTTTTTATAATTGAAATTTTATTGTTTCTTATTAGTTTGGAAGCTATTTTGGTTATATCGTGGATTCATATACATTTTTACATGTTTTAAAAGCTCTAAATACATGTAAAATGTATAAATTTATAGTTGTAAGGGTATTTCTAGGTATCAACAATTAGAGAAGAAAATTATATTTGTATATATCTACTGTATAGTCCAGGTAAATGATTCTGTGAATTTTTTCTTTTTCCATTTCTTTGGAGTTTTAAATTGTTTTAAATTTGAGTCTAGTTGACATATAATGTGTTTAATTAGTTTCAGGTGTAAATATAGTGAGTCAGCTTCTCTGTTCTTTTTGCTATCTCATCACAGATGTAGCTACCATTGTCACCAAACAACACTGTTACAGTAGCACTGACTACATTCCCTATGCTGTACCTTTTATTCGCAAGACTTATTCATTCCATTACTGGAAACCTGTATCTCCCATACCCTTTCGTCAATTTTGCCCTTTCCCTTGCTCCCTTCCCCTTTGGCAACCATCAATTTGTTCTCTGTATTGAGAAATCTGATTCTGCTGTTTGTTTATTCATTCATTTTTCTTTTTCTTTTTCTAGATTCCACATATGAGTGAAATATGGTATTTGTCTTTGTCAGTCTGAGTTATGTCACTTAGCATATACCTTTGAGGTCTACCCATGTTGTTTTCTTAAGAGTACAAGTACATGGCATGTACTCATATGTATGCAGAAGATACTGGTTAGTAAAACAAAAAATATTCTGTCACTCATATAAATTTATTGATTGATTTTCATCTAATTGACAGTCTGAGAGAATACACATGGCTTCAGTAGGTAATTCCAATTTAGTAATTTCTGGGATCTTTCAAAAGTTAAGAAACAATTTAAAATCTACTTTGGTAGAAAAAGTTTTTTTTTAATATAATTTTTACTATAATGCAGTTATAGATAATGATAAAATGGATGATTTTCCCACCTCCCAGCCAAGGCTAAACACACAGTTGTGAAGGTTGATTTTTATCTGAAAACTAATTAGAAGAAATCTCATCAAAATCATCCTTACTCTTTTTTTAAACTCTCTAAGCTGGTAATTATCCTTTAATCAAGTTGACAATACTAGATGCTATAATAAAGATCAAAGTGACACATTTTTTTATTTTTAATGTTACTTTTTTCCTTTTAATTTTGTAATTAGACAAGCCTTATCTTCAAAAGTGATGACTTTGTTCCATGTTTTAGGAGCTAATAAAGACCATAGATAAAAATATTATTATCATGATTTATAAACATTTTTAAAAGTTTGTATGAAAAGAAAATATTCATATTGAAGTAGAATTAAATTTAATATGTATAATATGTATGTGGGTATCAAATAATAAAAGTAAATATTAAATAAACATTAAATAAATAGCATTTATACAACCTCTTTTTACTCATTTTCTTACTTTGAACACCTATTATGCCTCATGTATCTTTTTTTGATATCTTGCTTATAACAGTAAATGAGACAAAGTAATAAAACAAAGTCTTTTAGACATACACTCTAATGGGTTGAGGAAAATACTAAGCAAAGGAATAAATCATATAGAGAATTAAAATACAGAGAAGCTGTAGAGATATGGTAAATAATTAAGTATTAAACAAGAACTCATGGTCATCTTAAGGATAAAAAGAAAATGTTAGGTCATAGGGCTATGCCTTCCAGGGATATATAGCCAGAACTAAGACACCAAAGCAGACACTACATTGGCACTTTTTAAGAGGCTGTCACAGAGGTAGGCAGGGTTGAGCATGTAGTTTTGATCCCAATTTACATTTTATTCCAGGTATAAAGGGAATCCACCAGAGAGTTTCAGATAATGGAATGGTACAATCAGAAATGTCATTCTTATTGTGTGAAGAGTGGAATTTAGGACAATAAAATTTTAAATTGGGAGAACAAATTAAGAGATTATTTCATCAATTTGGTTGATAGAAGATACTTAATTTGGGATTCTAGTAGTGGAGACAGAAAGAAGTAGATGGATTTACATCTGTTTCATTAGTGAAATTATTAAGTAAGACATTGATAGACTTTCTTTAGGAGTATAGGAAAAATGGTGCCTTTCTTTTTTTTGTCTTTGCAAAACTATTTTTAGTGTTTTGGTTTGTTTTGTTGTCCCTTACATTGCCAAAGGGAGATAACAATTAGGAAGGTAACAGGAATAGGTTTTAACAGTATCTATTATTTTAAGATAACTGGCAGATAGATGGTTGTCAGAGAAGACAATATTTTTACAACCTATAAAGTTTTTAAGTAGTTTAAGAACTTAAGAATCTTGGGGTGCCTGGGTGGCTCAGTGGGTTAAAGCCTCTGCCTTTGGCTCGGGTCATGTTCCCAGGGTCCTGGGATCGAGCTCCACATCAGGCTCTCTGCTCAGTGGGGAGCCTGTTTCCTCCTCTCTCTCTGCCTGATTCTCTGCCTACTTGTGATCTCTGTCAAATAAATAAATAAAATCTTTTAAAAAAAAGAATTTAAGAATTTTATAAATGTTTATTGATAGATTAGGATGTATCAGGGTTCTCCAGAGGACGAAGACCATAGAATATTTAAAGGGATTGACAGGGGCGACTGGGTGGTTCAGTGGATTAAGCCTCTGCCTTCAGCTCAGGTCATGATCTCAGGGTCCTGGGATCAAGCCCTGCATGGGCTCTCTGCTCAGCAGGGAGCCTGCTTCCGCCTTTCTCTCTCTTCCTGCCTCTCTGCCTACTTGTGATCTCTCTCTCTCTCTGTCTCACTTTCTCTCTCTCTCTCTCTCTCTAGAAAATAAATAAATAAAATCTTTTTAGAAAGATAAAGAGGGGCACCTGGGTGGCTCAGTGGGTTAAAGCCTCTGCCTTCGGCTCAGGTCATGATCCCAGGGTCCTGGGATCGAGCTCCACATCGGGCTCTCTGCTCAGCAAGGAGCCTGCTTCCCCTTCTCTCTCTGCCTGACTCTCTGCCTATTTGTGATCTCTGTCAAATAAATGAATAAAATCTTTAAAAAAAAAAAAGATAACGAGATTGATAGGAACATTGGCGGTGTAATTCAGACCACATTCTATGGCCTAAGAACTGGGAAAGCTCACAGTGTGGATTTCAGTCTGGGTATGAAAGCCTCACAACCAAGAGTGCCAACGGCAGAAGACCAATGTTGCATCTCAAACAATTAGGCAAAAAGAGAAGAATTGTTCCCTTTTCTGCCTCTTTGTTTATTCAAGACCTCAACTTGGATTGAATGATGCTTTCCCACTTTCAAAGGATAAATTGTTTTATGAGTCCACTGATTCCAATACTAATTTCACCCAGAAACACCTTCACACATCCACAAATAATGTTCAGTCAAATATCTGGGCATCCCATGATCCAGCCAAGTTGTCATACAAAATTAATCCTCACAATGTATAACCTATATGTATAAAAGTTCATTTGTCATTATGATACATTTTCACAAATTAGGCACACTTTTCCAGTATACAATTCCATAAACAAAACATTACCAGTGCCTGAAAATTTCCTCCTATTCTCCTTCACTATTTACCTACTTCTTGCTTCCGAGCTGAGGCTAAACATTATCTTGACTTCTAATAGCATAGGATAGTTTTGCCTGTTTTTGAACTTTACACAACAGGAATCATACTTTGTGTATTCTTTTGTGTCCTGTTATTTACTCAAGTTACATTTAAAATACATATTCACACAGTGTTGCACCTTATCTACCTAGAGTTTGAAATTAAACTTATAATTGTTTATATCAGAATTTTATTTTAATTTTATAAAGGGGTTTTGAATAAATCAAGTTGTTTTTCAAAACTTTATGAAGTCTGTATAGATTTCTCTCTTTTCTTTCATTTATATTTTAATATGTGTACATTTATAGCCAAAACCTTAACCCTACTAACTAATGTGAACATTATTCAGCAGGTGTGCCTATCACACACACAAAAAAAAAAAATTCAAAGAAACACATTTATAAGTGCATACCAGATAATCATAACATATAGTTTGTTTGAGTTAATTTACTTATCTTAAATTTACTCTACACTATAATTCAGAGAAGCCTTCATCTATGAAGCTTTTTGAGATGATTGAGTTACTTCCAGCATCAGTTATCACTTATGGAAACTCTGCAACTGTCTTTTTATTTAGCATATGAAGAACCAACTGGAATTCTATTTCTTTTTCTCTCTTTATCCTTATAGAAAATTTTAGATGGAAATAACACATCATCTAGTATTGATAAATATAAAGGGTGGCTTATTGTTACATATAAATTAATTATTATAGTTTTAAATTCATTTTTAAGCACTTATGTGTCTAGTTCTTAACACACTTTATTTTATTTAGTTGACTTAAAATTCTTCTGAAATAATGTATCCCATTCTGAATATACATAATAAAATGTAGCTCTATTACTCCTAAAATAATAAATTCAGTCATAGCCTATACTTGTTACATAACTGATTGGCTATCTGTGAGACATCACAAAATGACCATGGGAAAAAAAGAACTTTCTACTTATGGAAATATGGATTTATATTAAGGAATATACAACACTGAAAATGATAACTATATGGGAATGAGTATGAATGATTATACATATAATATTTTCTTACTAAATATTTTAAAAAGATAATTAGCTTTTATATATATAATATATATATAAATGAAAATAACAATACTAATACATGTATATGCATAAGTGAAATTTAAGAAAATAGTAAAAATAGTAGCGTAAGACATAAAGAAGAAAATTGGAGTACTAATGTTATATGTGAAGTGGTATAATACAAATTAAAGGTATTTAATTGAGGTAAAGCTATGTAATTTAAAGACTGTGACAAGTTAAAATATGTACTTTAAACCCTTAACAATCACTGAAATGACAAAATAAAGAGTTATGGCTAATAAGACAGGAGAGGAAAAAAATGGATTTATAAAAACATATGGTATTGATTCAAAGGAGATAAAAAATAGAGGGAAAGGGAATAAAGAAAAGATAGGACTAATATAAAAACAATAAGATGATAGAATTAAAACTAATCATATCAATAATTGAATTAATTATAAATAGTAGAAGTAACCCATCTAAGTAACAAATATTATCCTAGTGAATAAAAACAATAAGATTAAACTACATGTTGTTACAAGAATATTTTAAATATAAATAAACAGAAAAAATGAAATAAAAAGTAAAAATACACATTGTAACACAAATATATATAATTAAACATAAAATAATTATATAAAAATTGTTATTTACCTGAAATTCAAATTTAACTGGAAATCCCATTTTTATTTTATTTATTGCTTTATAAATCTAGGAACACAAGTTTCACCATCCAAAATTTTCCATACAGATAAAGAAAGAAAAACAAATGCTCATGAAGTATTTATTGATATACTATATCCTACTGAGATTTCTAAACTTTGGTTAATATAGGACCTTCAGGAAAAAGAAAAAAAGTAAGCCAATAAAGTATCTTTATACTTAGCTTTTATTTTTTAAAGATTTTATTTATTTATTTGAGAGAGAGAGAAGGTGGGCATGGGCAAGTTGGGGGAGGAGGAGAGGGAGAGAGACAAGTTCACATCTCACTGAGCTGGAGCCCAACTCATGGCTCAATTCTGGGACCCTGAGATCATGACCTGAACCAAATTCAAAAGGTGGATGCTCAGCCAACTGAGCCCCCAGGAGTTCCTCTTCATACTTAACTAACAAGTTATTTATAGCCAAAGATAGTGTCCAATTAAAGATAATCATAGCAATATATATGTAAGTTATTTTTAAAATTTCACTCACTTTATCAGTCTGATGAAACAGTGGGCTAGCTAATGCAATAGGTAGGACTAGGAAATCCATAAAAAAATGAAAAAAATAAACACAGATCTTGCTCTCAAATTGTTAGCAGACTAGTGAGGGGCCCAGTTAACTTTATAAGATTTCCAATAGTGTGATTTTTGCTTGGCAGTAAAATCAAGATATCCTCAAGCTGTTGTAAGAAAATAGGACAAGGGCAATGACACCAAATTGGGAGAGATAATGATGAACTTTCAAACTGAGTGACATGCGAGGGAAATTTTAAAGAATGAGAATAATTAGAAAAATTTTAAAGAGGAGGGGCTCCTGGGTGGCTCAGTGGGTTAAAGCCCCTGCCTTCGGCTCAGGTCATGGTCCCAGGGTCCTGGGATTGAGCCAGGAATCTGGCTCTCTCCTCAGCAGGGAGACTGCCTCCCCACCTTTCTGCCTGCTTCTCTGCCTGCTTGTGATCTCTGTCTGTCAAATAAATAAATAAAATCTTCAAAAAAGAAAAAAAGAAAAAAAAAAGAAAAATTTAAAAGAGGAAAAGTATACATCAGGGTGCAGGAAAGTTTTTGTCAAACATTGGACGTGAGAAAGAACACTGTCTATCTGGGGAGTTGGAAATGTTTCCGTGTAAGTGGAAAAGAATCTGATATATGAGATTGCAGAATTCACTAACCACATCATGAAGACCTTCAAGTACCATGTGACTTTATACATCTTCTTTTTTATTTGTATATTTCCTGTTTTGCATTTTATTTTTGTCAAAACTTCACTTAAGGGGTGTCAGTGGATAAGAGTGTAAGTCTACAATTCTCTGGGTTTTGTTCCAGTGTTTCCTCTTGCTCACAGGGAAATCCTGGGGAAATCACTTAACCTTCTGCGATTCTGATACTTCATCTGCTAAATGAACTTAAGTACGTAGATCCATCAATAATAAAGAAAAATCACCCATTGTCATGTAAGAAATTGCTCTAGAGAAATCAGCATGTTGCACTGGATACATTGCTAGTTTCTTTACTAAATAATTACCTATTTTTGACAAACCAGGAATGTTACCAATTGGAATTAATGAGAAAAAGAGCAAAGAGAAAGTTTTCGAGCCTTATAGTTTTTTTTTTTTTAATATAGTGTTTGTATTTTCTGAACAACTACTACTGAATCTTTGTAAAAGTTAAAGGGCATTTTAGGGTGGCTGATCTGTTATTTTAGATTGTGTAGCCAAGGTAACCTATTCTTTGGGATTTGCGGTAGAAAGGATCTTTCCAAATCACAGTCAGACTCTCCATAGGTGTTAGTCAGACAACCACCTGCTACATTATAGATCTGTTTCTTGATTCTGCTCTCTAAAGAAAGAGTTATTCTTTAAATACTATATGTAAGATATCTCCAAGTTATGAGAGAGTTTGGCTTTATTTTACATATGGGAAAATTAAATACATCTAGATTAATCTGATAAGGGTGAGAATATATTTACAAACGAAATACGTTTGAACAGAAATTTCTCTTTGCTACCAAACAGATGTAGTACAAAAAAAGAAAAGCTAGAAATTACCTTATGATAGTCAATAGCTACAAACTATGCATAACCAGATTGAGATCATTATAATCTGGTTATGTATAGTTCTAATCATAATATGATAAGTCTGACTACCAGGCTGTGATGAAGCACGGTCCCAAGGGCTTTTCAGATTCACTCTTTGTGTAATGATGTAGAATATATACCAGTTTGTAAATTATCAGTGAAGATTTTTACCACCAGAATAATTAAAAATCATGAAAATTATCAAATTTTACTTTAATTACATACATTACATACAAGAAAATATATTTAAAAATTATAGGTAGTTTTCTCCCTCCCACAGAGTGGTCTGGTGAATGGTAGGTAAGAAATCTTGAGATTGGGATGGCTGGGTGGCACAGTTGGTTAAGCATCTGTCTCCAGCTCAGGTCATGATCCCAGAGTCCTGGGGTCCAGTCCCACATTGGGCTTCTTGCTCAGCAGGAAACCTGCTTCTCCCTCTTCCTGCCACTCCCCCTGCTTGTACTCTCACTCTCTCTCTCTGTCAAACAAATAAGATATTAAAAAAAAAAAAATCTTGAGACTGAGTTTATGTGTAAAATTCAGTGATAGATTTGGAAGTTGTGTGCCAAGTTCACAGAGTAGCTGAAAAGAAGAGACAGCACCCTCATAAAAAGTAGTAAATCCTTGAGAAGTAGTATGAAACATCAGAGGCAACTTTAGCCTTTGCGTCCCACCCATGGCTGACATTGACTATTGACAGACAGTACTATGTGTTAACAGCACAAATATATTAATCAGGTAACACCACAGAGGCGGATTCTTAGAAGTTACCTGGGGAAGGGAAGAGGACTGAAATGCCTGCTATTATTAGAAATGGTGTCTGAACATCAAAATATGGTAGTTATAAATGTCAATTTCTTAGATTAAACTCCTAAAATTAATAAGTGAGTTTAGCAAATGAGTAAGTTTGACAAATGAACCATGGAAGTGTAAGATGTTATCAATGGAGGAAACTAAGTGAGAAGTACATGGATTTCTCTGTACTATCTTTGTATATATATATATTTTTTTTTTTAAAGATTTTATTTATTTGTCAGAGAGAGAGAGAGAGAGAGAGCAAGCACAGGCAGACAGAATGGCAGGCAGAGGCAGAGGGAGAAGCAGGCTCCCTGCGAGCAAGGAGCCCGATGTGGGACTCGATCCCAGGACGCTGGGATCATGACCTGAGCTGAAGGCAGCTGCTTAACCAACTGAGACACCCAGGCGTCCCTGTATATATATATTTTTAATTAAATGCATTCTGAAGTAAAAGAGTTTATTAAGAATGTAGTAAAATTATGGTGATGTAAATGGAATTTTCTATCTCTCTCTCTCTCTTTTTTTTTTTTTTTTTCATTCTTGTGGTCAAGAGAGAAATTTAGACAATAACAGGGAATCGATTTGGACATGGTGTCACAGTACCATTTTCATAAGAAGCTTTATAATTAAACCTAAAACAAGAAAAGAGTTAAGTCACTTTTAATATCTGAGGGCAAGACTATTAATTTGTAAGTTGTATTATTAGATGAAATATACATGCATTATGTATGCAAGAAAGAGTTTTCTTCCATAGATGCAGAAAAATCACTTGACAAAATTCAACATCCATTCATGATTAAAACTTTGAGCAAGAATTAAAGCAATTTTCCTAAAACTGTTAAGGACAGCTATAAAAATTTACTGCTAACATCATAATTTATGGTTTGTTACAATTTCAAGGTGACTTCTGAAAATGATCTCTAAAAAAAATTCAGCAATCTTAAACTTACTGATTTATTTTTACTTTAATTACATCATTCTTAGGTAAGAAGTTTCTCTTATAAAAGCAATCTATCTAGGTAATTTTCCTTCCAATTTTGCATTTTAAAAAAACACTCCAGAATTGAGAGTTTTATGCAGGGTATCCTTAGTGTTTCCCTTTTTAAAGAATTTGAGGTTATGCTTGTCCAGGTTTTTCAGTAACAAATATCACTTAAAACAATCACTGAAACATGTATTAGTCAGTTTTGATTAAAGGTTGTAGTTGACGAATATAACTTTTTTAGTTGTATTTGGAATAGTGATAATTTCTTCATTAATCTCATGTTCATTGTATATGTCCTCGTATTCAACATCGTTTTTAAAGTAACTTTCAGTGCTTTCAGGATTTTTGATTTTTCTCATTTTAAGATTAATTTTCATAATTTTATTTTTTTTTAAAGATTTATTTATTTGAGAAAGAGAACATGAGTGGGGCTCAGGGCAGAGAGAGAGGGAGACAAGTAGACTTGTCTCTGCGTATGGATCCCAGGACCCCAAGATAATGACCTGAGCCAAAACCAAGAGTCAGACCTTCAAATGACTGACCCACCGAAGAGATCCTATTTTCATAATTTTCTATATTTTGCTTCAGGTGTCTGGTTTTCAATCCTTAGCTAATATTGGTTGATGTGCATACTCCTCACTTACAAATCTATTAAAACTGACCCTTGTTTAACCCAAATACCTACACTCCCAAAGTCTCATCAGTTATGGCAGCCAAATCCAAGTTTAGGACTTTCCCCTTATAATCATCCTCCTTAAGTGTGCCTTTACCAATTATTAATATATTGTGATTTGTGACATTGTTGGTTTGGTTTTACTCTAAAGTTAATAACCATCAAAGAACGCAAGGTACAAAGTAGGGGGGGGAAGCCTGATGAGTACTCTGACTTTTTTTTTTTTTAAGATTTTATTTATTTATTTGACAGACAGAGATCACAAGTAGCAGAGAGGCAGGCAGAGAGAAAGGGTGAGGGGAAGCAGGCTCCCTGCTGAGTAGAGAGCCCAATGCAGGGGTTCAATCCCAGGACCCTGGGATCATGACCTGAGCGGAAGGCGGAGGCTTAACCCACTGAGCCACTCAGGCGCCCCAACTCTGACTTTTTTTAAAAACAGTTTATAACATCATTAATATTGAGTTAAATATATCTATTTACTACACAAAAGCTATTGTATTCAGTTAGCTTCTTACTGACAATTGCTTTTGCTCAAAGAAAGGTGTTATTTGTAACTCTGGATTGGGTATACTTTCACTTTCACCATGGTGATATTCCTTATAAGACCACAAAGCTATTTTTTAAAACTTTAATGTAATTCTTATACATGTGTGTATGTGTGTGTGTGTGTGTGTGTGTGTGTGTCTATGCACATATATATTTAAAATAAATAAAACCAACACTGTTGTGTCCTTTGATACTAAATATCCAAAGGAATAGATTAAAGCAAATATTTACATAGCATTTGAGCTTGGATTTTTTTTTTTTTTTCAGGAATCTTCTTTAACAGGAAAAAAAAGGCGGGGGGCAAGTCAGTCCTTCACAGATTCTGGGAGCTAGATCAAGTATAGAAGACATAATCTCAGCCAATTAGACATTCCTACATGGATCTTTGAATCTGCCAGTGTGATTAGAGACACATAGGACTATGTTCTGTCTTCCCAAATTTGTTCTAGGCTCTTTGCCATTTTTCAAGTTCTCCTGTTAGCCTTTTTACATATTCAAATATATATATATATCATCTAGCCTTCTAATAATTTCTCATCTAATTAAGTTATCCAAGAGAGTTTTCTACTTTTCCAACACAAAACTCAAAATCAAAGCAAAAACTAAAAAATTAAAAAGATTAGTCTTACATAAAAAAACAAATGTTTGGGGCGCCTGGGTGGCTCAGTGGTTAAAGCCTCTGCCTTCGGCTCAGGTCATGATCCCAGGGTCCTGGGATCGAGCCTCACATCGGGCTCTCTGCTCAGCAGGGAGCCTGCCTCCTCCTCCTCTCTCTCTCTGCCTGCCTCTCTGCCTACTTGTGATCTGTCTGTCAAACAAATAAAAATCTTAAAAAAAAAGAAAAAGAAAAAGAAAATGTTCTCCTGTTCTTCTAATCAGTGTTTAGAACTACAAGTTTTCACAATTCTAAACCTAAACCATCTTCAAAAGTAAAACTATTTAATTAAGAAATATTTTTAACTTTGAGGAAACCATCGCAAATTTACCAATCAAAACATATATTTTTCAAACATACATTTTACAAACAAGTGAAATGAATAAAATAGAATTAAAAAGGGTTCATAATACATCCAACAGTCTATTTTTTCTTTTTTTTTCATTTTTGCTTGATAAAAAGGAAACATTTTGGCAGGAAATTTCCTCTGATGGTTGCAGAATATGTTGGTTTAAGCAACATATTTACTGAAATATTTCCTCAGTGTTAGACATTTCCCATGAACATCTGAAAAATTTATTCTCTCCCAATTTATATCTTTTGAAAAATGGATAAAGCACATTATGGACACTTGAAAAGACACCATAGCTCTGGGATCAAACGAAAGTCACACTGAAAAGTAATATGAGCATAGAGAGTCACAAGACAAAGAATTGGGTTCGATATCAATGAGTTGAAAAGGAAATTCAATTTTATGCTAATTTATATCTTGGTTACCTTTATTGAATAATGAAGCAAAATAAAAGTATTGTTAATTATAATTTAGAAAATGTTTTATAAAACATAATTTCTTTCTGTTTAAATAATACTAATGAATTTATAACTTCAGCTCTGATTCTAATAAATTCTCTTTGACATGGTTTTTAGTAAGTTTATCAGTAATTAATTTATCATTTATAGTCTAATGTCTTCAAAAAAATCTCATGGTAGGAATCTTTGACATTTAACCTTAAGAATCTGTCAATTTGTTTGAGTCTTAATTCTACATCTGTATTGATGAAATAATGAAGTTAATGTAAATTATCTTGTAAAATGATTTCCAGATTTTAAAAAAAGAAAAAAGAAATCACTTAAGAATGACTTCTCCTTTGATCTCCATTGATCAAAAATATGTTCAGGCAAATATCCAATTCAAACTCTTATTATGATACTAGTAGTACACTAACATATTTTTTTACCTTTTGTGTATTCTGCCTTTTTGTATTAGAAATCATAAAATATAAAATTTGATATTTTATATTAGGACAATAACTAAAAATTGATGAGTAGACAACATTAAGAAAATAAGTTTGCAAATAAATGTTTTTTGGTCAAAATATCCAGCCACTCAAAGTACATGGACATACATCAGTGGCTTTTAGCATTTTACCATTGTAACTGAGCCAAACCAATTACCTTATCAGGGCAACATAATGGCTAGGGCTTATGTTCTGCTGTGTGGTTAAAAAAAAAAAAAAATAACAATAAATTAGCTTTTCACTTAGAATAAGATATTATTAAAAACAAGTTTTGACTTTTGGTCTTCTTATGTGTTGGGCTTAAGATAGAGCATGAAATCATCCATCACACCTGGCTTGCTAAAATGTAACACAGAAGCCACTGAGGGGAAGGAAGTTTTCAGAGAAGGGTGTGCATTTGGAATGCTAAGGCCTGTGTGACAACTGTCTCCTTGGAATGTAGTGGGGAGTTGTCTTCCCTGAAGCTTTCTTAGCCCAGACAGTAGCCCTGTGATCTAAGAGATTTATGCATTGTCCCTTAGGCTATGGTTAGCAGAACTCCTAGGACAGCAGATTAGCATATGGTATCTTTCCTGTAAACAGACCCTCCTCCTTCCAGTAAGACCCCTTGTCACACATCATATGCTTGAGAAACAGTGATAAGGATTTGTGATTATCCTGAAGGACAAATAAAAGAAAATAAGTGGGAAAAAACAGGTCAAAGGGTCTTTGTCTCTGAGCGTTGAACCCCTTGCCTTCTCTCTTTTACAGCAAAGTTTGGAATAATCTTTCATCCTTCATACAGAGTTTGCTGGCCATTCCTGGCATTTGTGTTCTGAAAAAATTGAATGAATAGTACTCCTTATTCAAAAGAAAATGCATCTGTGTTCAATAGAAGACTGGATGAAGTAAAACAAATCAAGGAGCTGAAAAATAAAGCAGTGGAACTCATCCAGACAGAACTGCAAAAAGAAAAGGAAAAGAATTTGTAACAATGAAGATAACTGAACAAATCTCTATGGCAACATCAAGCAGAATTAACATTCTCATTAAAGGGTCTTAGAAGGAAAAGAGAAAGAGAAAGGGACAGAAACCTTATTTGAAGAAATAATGGCATTTTATTTTATTATTTTTATTATTATTTTTTATTATGTTCAATTAACCACTATGTAGTACATCGTTAGTTTTTTTTTAATTTTTTATTTTTTATAAACATATATTTTTTTCCCCAGGGGTACAGGTCTGTGAATTGCCAGGTTTACACACTTCACAGCACTCACCATAGCACATACCCTCCCCAATGTCCATAACCCCACCCTTGTCTCTCAACCCCCCTCCCCCCAGCAACCCTCAGTTTGTTTTGTGAGATTAAGAGTCACTTATGGTTTGTCTCCCTCCCAGTCCCATCTTGTTTCATTTATTCTTCTCCTACCCCCTTAACTCCCCCATGTTGCATCTCTACTTCCTCATATCAGGGAGATCATATGATAGTTGTCTTTCTCCAATTGACTTATTTCGCTAAGCATGATACCCTCTAGTTCCATCCACGTCGTTGCAAATGGCAAGGTTTCATTTCTTTTGATGGCTGCATAGTATTCCATTGTATATATATACCACCTCTTCTTTATCCATTCATCTGTTGATGGACATCTAGGTTCTTTCCATAGTTTGGCTATTGTAGACATTGCTGCTATAAACATTCAGGTGCACGTGCCCCTTCGGATCACTACATTTGTATCTTTAGTAGTGCATTTGCTGGGTCATGGGGTAGTTCTATTTTCAACATTTTGAGGAACCTCCATGCTGTTTTCCAGAGTGGTTGCACCAGCTTGCATTCCCACCAACAGTGTAGGATGGTTCCCCTTTCCCTACATCCTCGCCAGCATCTGTCATTTCCTGACTTGTTAATTTTAGCCATTCGGACTGGTGTGAGGTAATATCTCATTGTGGTTTTGATTTGTATTTCCCTGATGCCGAGTGATGTGGAGCACTTTTTCATGTGTCTGTTGGCCATCTGGATGTCTTCTTTGAAGAAATCTCTGTTCATATCTTCTGCCCATTTCTTGATTGGATTGTTTGTTCTTTGGGTGTTGAGTTTGCTAAGTTCTTTATAGATTTTGGACACTAGCCCTTTATCTGATAGGTCGTTTGCAAATATCTTCTCCCATTCTGTCAGTTGTCTTTTGGTTTTGTGAACTGTTTCCTTTGCTGTGCAAAAGCTTTTGATCTTGATGAAATCCCAATAGTTCATTTTTGCCCTTGCTTCCCTTGCCTTTGGCGATGTTCCTAGGAAGATGTTGCTGCGGCTGAGGTCGAAGAGGTTGCTGCCTGTGTTCTCCTCAAGGATTTTGATGGATTCCTTTCTCTCATTGAGGTCCTTCATCCATTTTGAGTCTATTTTCATGTGTGGTGTAAGGAAGTGGTCCAATTTCATTTTTCTGCATGTGGCCGTCCAATTTTCCCAACACCATTAGTTTTTGATGTAGTGTTCAATGATTCATTAGTTGCATATAATACCCAGTGCTCATCATAAAATCAATCAGTTTTTTGGGGCACCTGGGTGGCTCAGTGGGTTAAGCCTCTGCCTTCTGCTCAGGTCATGATCTCAGGGTCCTGGGATCAAGCCCCACATTGGGCTCTCTGCTCGGCAGTGAGCTTGCTTCCCCCTCTCTCTACCTGCCTCTATGCCTACTTGTGATCTCTCTCTCTCTCTGCCAAATAAATAAATAAAATATTTTTAAAAAATAATAATGAAATCAATCAGTTTTAAACCATGAGAAAACAGAGAATCATTGTCTTCAATTAAGTAGAAGAAAGAAGGAGTCTAAATGGTCCAAGATCTTATATTTTCCCCTGCTCTGGTAAAAGAATGCACAAATCTTCTCTGTAAGAAACCTCATTGATTTGCTCCAAGATTTTTCACAGATTAAGATAAGTAAAACATGAGCTAGGAAAGAAACAAATAGAAAACAAAATAAAGCCCCATAAGCAGCAGGACCAAGATTGAAACTCATGTAAACTACCTCCAGAATGTGCTCTTTAGCCAGTAATCACAAACTTGTCTTAGGTAGGCTGCTACCTAACAAAATACCATATATGGTGTGGCCTAAATAGGAATTTATTTCTCACAGTTCTGGAGTCTAGAGAGTCTAAGATCAGGATACCAGAATGCTAACCTTCTGGTGAGAGTCCTCTTCTTGGCTTTCAGATTCTTTGTCTTCTTGCTGTACACTCACATTGCACTTTGAAAGAGAAAGGGAGACTCTCTCCCATGTCTCTGAAGGGTACTGATCTCTTTCATTAGGGTTCCATCCTCATGATCTAATTTTCTCCAAAAGGTCCAACTTCTAAATACCATCATATTGGGGATAAAGTCTTTAATATATGAATGGGGGGACACAAACGTTTAGTTCATGCACCAGATTTTCTGCACACTGTGAAGTCGTAATTATTTTTGGCTTTGCAGGTCACCAAATCTATACAACTACATAATGCAACCATTGTAGCATAAAAGCAGACATAGCTAATATTTAAACAAGTGGGTGACTGTGTTCCAATAAAGTTTTATTTAGAAACCCAGGCAATAGGCCAGTTTGGTCTAGTGTGCAGTAGATTGCTGTACTCTGTTTTCACTTCTTTCATTGGTATATTATATAAAGATAACAAATGGTATCATCTAATCCAAGAGTTATTTATTTGAAAACAAAATAGATAAATTCAGGTGAGATTAACAAGGGGGAAATGAAGACTCAGTTTAAATATATATAAATGAAAGCAATGAGGTGAAATAAAAAAGTTTGAAATAGTGTTAATATATAACCCACTTT
Source organism: Lontra canadensis (assembly GCF_010015895.1). NCBI lineage: Eukaryota > Metazoa > Chordata > Mammalia > Carnivora > Mustelidae > Lontra > Lontra canadensis. The sequence continues at coordinate 53,651 of NW_022631056.1, read as the reverse complement.
CTCCCAGCCCACTTCCCAACAAGTCCAAGTAAAGAATAGAACAATTACGTTCACCTTCTGGTGGTGTGGTAACCAGTTTGAACAACAGAAGAAAATCATAGACTGAAAAATAATTAAGAGTCACAGAAACCTAGGTATGATAACACAAACTCTATGTTCATATCAGAATTTTGGGAAAAGAAGATGGGTGCAACACTGAAAATGTATAAACAAATAATGGCAGAAAATGCCCTGAGTTGGGGGAGGGGGGTGGAATAAGTAAATAAATCTACCTTTTGAGCTGCTCTCAGACTCAAACAGTCTAAATCTAAAAAATACATGCCAAGGCACATCATTATCAAATTTCAGAAAATTAAAGACAAATTGAAGCATCTACAGGGAAATAAAGCATTATATGTAAGTGAAGAATAATTATAAATACCATGACTTTGTCATCAGAAACCATGAAGATTAGGAGGAAATAACACATTTTTCAAATCTCAAGAGAAACAATCAAAACAAAACTGTCAACTAAGAAATCTATATCCATTGAAAATATGCTTCAGGAATGTGAGTAAACTGAGGGCATTCTGAAAAGAAGGAAAACTAAGGTTTGTTCCTGGCACAGCTAACCTAAAGAATGGCTAAATGAAGTTCTCTAATCATGAAATAAATGACAAAAGAAGGAAATTTGGAATATCAGGAAAGGAGAAAGAGCAAAAGAGTGAACAAAAGTTGAGCAAATATGGTAGACAATTCTCTTTAATCTTAATTATGTGAGATGATTGAATTAAAAATTACAACTTGTCTGATGTGATTCAAAGGAATGTTTAAAACAATACACTGTAAAGAAAGATGATAAAGATACTTAAGTAGAAATAATATTCCTATACTTTACTTGAACTAATAAAATGTTGGCCCTGATTTTTTTTTTTTTTAATGATTTTATTTATTTGAGAGAGAGCACAAGTGGCAAGAGGGACAGAGGAAGAGAGAGAAGCAGGCTCTCTCCTGAGCAGGAAGTCCTATGTGGGGCTTAATCCCAGGACCCTGGGATCACAACCTGAGAAGAAGGCAGACACTTAACCAACTGAGCCACCCACGTGCCCTTTGGCACTGGTATTATACATGTATGTTATATATTTATTATGTATTTAAAAGTGATGCTTAGAAAAAACATTAAAAGTCTATAGTGAGATACGTTCATAAATTCCAGAGATAAATCAAAAGAGCTTCATGTCTGTGGAATTATGCTGAGTTAAAAAAACTCAATCTCAAAAGTTTACATACTCCAATTCTATTTATATAAAATTATTGAGATGGCAGAATTGCAGAGATGGAGATTAGAATGGTGGTTGATGGGTGTTGGGGACCTCAAATTTTATTCAATTGCCAGAGTTTGTAAGACAGTGGAGAGAGCATTGACTTTTATAATATTAACTTCTTGGAAAAGTATAATTATTTTCATTCAAATTTTCTTTAATGACTCTCAGTGGAGTTTCAAATTGTCTTCCAAGAGATCACCTTTCTTTGTTTTATTCATGTATACTTTTCTGTTATTATTATTATTTTTTAATTTATTTGACAGATAGAAATCACAAGTAGGCAGAGAGAGAGAGAGAGGGAAGGCAGGCTCCCTGCTGAGCAGAGAGCTCAATGAGGCGCTTGATGCGGGGCTTGATCCCAGGACCCTGAGATCATGACCTGAGCTGAAGGGAGAGGCTTTAACCCACTAAGCCACCCAGGTGCCCCATTTTTCTGTTATTTTTGTTTGATATTTTAAATAATATCAAATTCTATTACATTATTAGCTTATTACCACATATATATGAAAGACATTTAATTTTTATTTTCATTGTATATCTAATCTTAATGAATTCACAAGTTATTGATATTAGTTTTCAGTTATTTCTATTGGGAATTTGAGGTATCAGGCATTTCATACATATAAATAATTGTTTCCCTCTGTACTTCAAAATTGATAAGCTGTTATTTCTTTATTTTCATCCAGTAGATTAGTTGGCAGTTAGAGAACAATGTGAAATAATGAGGTGAGGAGGTCATCTTTGTCTTACTCCAATGATGGAAGAATAATCTGTCTCTTATTCTTTCCTTTTCTACCTCTAACTTCATTTCTTCTCCTTCACTTCTGGATTTTTCTTGAATGAATTTTGTACATTTATATTTTCCTAGAAACTAATAGATTATATGAAAACATTCAGATGTGCATTCATCAATACATTTAATTAACATATTTAAATTTATAAATTTTGGTGTCTATCATCTCCCTTTTTATTATTATAATTTTGTGCATTTTTTTCAATTAAAATATACCAAGTTGCTTTGAAATATATGATTTTTTATTATTTTATTTTTATATTTATATAATTATATAAACTTTTATTTTCATATTTTCCTCCCAAATCATGAATAGTTTTCCTTAAATGTATTTCCTTAATTTTCCTCAGCTTTGTGCAGTGGTAGTATTGTAGCCAGTAAGGTTTATCCAAGGCTCAATTATTGCTTACTGAAAACTTTATTTAGTTTTTATTTTTAAAAATTTTTTAAATTTTATTTAACTTTTAATTTAATTTATTCTATTTAATTTTCCTTTAAAAACAAATCATTTTTTAAAAATCATGGGGTTCAATAGTTTAATTTATTTGCACATTCTCTCTCTGCTCTTCTCTAGTAATTTTTAAAAAATATAAACTATTTCATCCAAATATTCTTCTAATGACATAGAGTAGACTCTGACATTGAATGTATTAATAATGAATATTCTTTTTTACATACTGCAGATTTGATATAAATGTCTTTGTGCATAATAGAGTACATAAAATGTTATAGATGGTTGATTTTTTTAATCACTTTTAAAATTTTTAATTTGTCTAAGATCATCCAGCTAGGATGTAGTAGAATTAGTATTTTAATCCAGAGTCAAACTCCAGAGACCATATGCTTAAGTATTATGCCACATTGCTTGTGGATATCATTTAATTGTGCTTAACTGAATTTCCCTGGGTTTCATTATATCTAAAATGTGATCATCTAAGGAAAAGTTTCACTATGTTTGTCTTGTTATGAAATACTAGACGTAACAAAAAGTACCAGTTTCTCTCTACTTCCTTTATTTTAAATAATTTTTCATACAAATGCCACTAGTTTCATCTTTTCTATAATTCCACAACATTCTCATTGTGTAAAACATTTTAAGAATTTGATACAGTTTAGCATCATTCAGAAATATTTTGAAATTCACTGAAAACTAGCTTGCCACAAAGAAAAATGAGACTTTATTGCTTCTCTAATGACTAGAACTAATTTCTAATTGGCTTAACCCTATAGGAATTCTAAACAAAAACAAGAAAATGGGGCTCTCAGTAGGAGCTCATTTAATTTCTGTGTACACAAAAAGAGTAGTCAATTGTTTTCCAGACAAGTTTTGAAAATTAACCTAGTACTTTGCTAACAAAGCCCAGACTCTTTCAGCTTGACAGTTCAGCAAACAATTTGAAGATTCTTGTCCCTGCAAGTTAAAACTTGAGAAAGTTAGGGGTGCCTGGGTGGTGCAGTTGGTTAAGTATGAGATTCCTCATTTCCCTTTGGGTTCTCCCCTCTGGGTCATGAGCCCCACGTAGGGCTCAGCTCAATGGGAAGTCAGCTTTCTCTCCCTTCCTCTGTCCCTCTGCTTACTCATGCTCTCATGCTCTCTCTCTAAATAAATGAATAAATAAATATTTTTTAAATTATTTTTTTAAGTGTATTAGAAAAAGGAGAAAATTGAAGAAACAGTTGTTGCTCATGGTAACAGCCCCATCCTTCTCAGGTCTTGGTGGAAAAAAGGGGGTCCAGAGTGGGGAGGGAGGGTAGAGTGAGATGTCAAGATAACTTCCGAAAATAATTTAAATATCAGCAGGGACAAAGGATATGGTGACTCTGGGGAAAGAAACCTTCAGAGGATTCAAGTATTTTGCCCAATTTTCTTCAAAATCCCTACGAAACAAATACCCTGTTAAGACAGGCTTTGTGTTCTGGTCTTTAATGTTCTGGTTGACATCTGTCTAAGAAGGTTCATTCATATTATACAAAATGTTCTGTCCAAGACCCAGTGATTTCATAGGGTAGGTCTGAGGCAGTTTTAAGATCCTTTCCTTATTCTCTGTTTTGTTCCTGTCTTGGGTTTAATAGATGTGATGCTTTTTCTACTTTTTCCCTCTGAAGTATATTTTAGAGAAAGAAGAGCTGCTTGTTTAATTTACAGGAAAACCAAAAATTTATTCTTTGTTTTAATGTCTAAATCTTTAGCTGCATGAAAATAAGAAATAATTTTTAAAAATAACAACATCATATCCTACTACAATATGTACATTTAATTCAAGGAAAGCAATAAAGTTTCAGGTGCTATTTTTAAAGGAAAACATTTTTAGCCATTGTTGTTCATATTTAGAAAAATGGATATTAGCTGAGGAATCATGTAATTTTCTGTACTTTTCTTACCTCTTCTGTTGAATTCTGAAAAACATTCAAGTAAGATGGAATTTTATTATTATTATTATTTGTTTGCCTGCTTACTAATGAAAAGGATTCATAGGGTTTATGCATAAAATATATTTTAAATATATAATTGTTACCTTAAAATTATTTTTGGTGATCATTGCACGAGCTTAAAACCAGTAAATATAGGTAATCATGATTGACATAATTTTAACATTTAAGCAGAGAGACCAACCCCCCCCCAAAAAAAAAAGGTGCAACATTTTAAGATTATAGTGTAGAAAATAATAGGAATTGTATCTTTCTTAATAAGGGCTGTTCTTTCTTACAATAACATGGAAAGTATATAGTATAGAATAAAAAAGAACGTAGAATATGAAGCAACTTAGGGTTTGGCTGAAATTAAGACTGAGTACGTAAAATCCCTATGATATAGAAAACACATATGGTAGATGGTATATAAAGGGTTTAAACACACTAAATGGATTGGAGGGAAATACCAAAGCATGGTTAATAATTATGTGATTCTTGGGGCACCTGGGTGGCTCAGCTGGTTAAGCGACTGCCTTTGGCTCTGGTCATGATCCTGGAATCCCAGAATTGAGTCCTTTATCAGACTCTCTGTTCATCTTCACCTTCTGACCCTCTCCTCTCTCGTGCTCTCTCTCTTTCATTTTCTCTCTCTAAAATAAATAAATAAAATATATTTTTTTTAAAATGTGGTGTATACAAAAGACGAATGTTGGCAAGATTGTTAGTAGAACCACCATGAGATCCAACAATTCCTCTTTGGAGCATTTATTCAAAACAATTGAAATCAGGATCTCAAAGAGATATTAGAGCTTCTGTGAGCAGGGAGCCCAAGACACGGGGCTCGCTCCCAGGACCTGGAGACCTAAGCAGACACCTAACCCACTAAGCCAACTAGGCACCCCTACACCACATTTTTTTTTTTAAACCAAGCATGTCTCAGTGGAGATTAGGTAGTTTCCACATCTTGGTTTTTGTGAATAATGCTGAACATGGTCCAATCTTGCCAACACTTGCCTTTTGTTTTTCTGGTAATAGCTATCTCGACAGATGAGAGGTGATATCACACTGTGGTTTTGATTTCCATTTCTGTGATGATTAGTGACATAAAGATTTCATGAATATGATACCAAAAGTACAGGCAACAAAAGCAAAAATAGCTACATGGGATTACCTCAAACTAAAAAAGTAAACAATCATTAAACAAACAACAGAATGAATGGGCAGCCTATAGAATGGGAGGAATTATTTGCAAAACTTATATCTGATGAGAGGTTAATCTTCAGAATATATAAGCTACTCCTACAATTCAATAGCAAAAACCAAACCAAAACAAAACAACACCCTAATAACCTGACTTTTTAAAATGAGCAAAATACTGGAATAGATATATCTCCAAAGGTCATACAAATAGTCAACAGATCTATTTTTTAAAAATGAGTAAATGCTTTCAAAACTCCTTTATTTTGAAACAGAAGTGTTCTTCATGCTCTTCCATTAAGTCAGTATTTATAGTTTTAAAATGGAATTTTAAATTTTTCTTATAAAATTTATTCTTAGGGCTTTGTTTATATGTAAATACATGCCCCCCTCCTCAGTGTTTCCCCCTGACTTAAAGGTTAATGTGAAATAAACTGTGAACAAGAAAACCATCTTATTCAAAGGAAATTACATTTTTAGAAAAGTGGAACGACCAAATAGAAAGAGTCAGATCCCTCACTATCATGGCAGCTTCCTATCAGCCCCAGATATTTTATGCTCAGAATATTAAATGAGGAAAGAACAAACTTCCATTTAATTTCAGCCACATAGATTTTTCCCTGTCACAGCAGCCAAATCAGTTTCTCAAGTAATATAAATGTTTACGAAATATATCATTTATCAGTTCTAAAACATCAGTTATAAGACATTATTGACTTAAATAGCTTTTAGCAGGGCGCCTAGGTGACTCAGTTGGTTAAGCATCTGACTCTTGATCTTAGCTCAGGTCATGATCTCATGGTCAGGAGTTCAAGCTCCCTGTAAAAAAATAAATCAACAATAAAACAGCTTTTAGACAAAGATGGCATGCTGTTATAAATTGTGCAATGATGCCTATTTTAAGATTTTCTTAAACAATGGAAACTCCTGTTTATAACCAGGATGATACTTGTTAATATTTTCTATACCTTAATTTAATTTTGAATACTTGATTCATCAGAGTGAAAAATGTAACTTTTTTTCCTTCAAATAAGTTTTGTTTTTACATATTACGTATATGTAATTCACAATCACAAGCTGATAACTGTACCTTTATTCATTTTTGAACTATTTATTGATATAAATTTACCTTTTTGCTGTAGTTCACGCTATCCGCCTTGCATTCAACTTATTTTGCTGTGATTAAGACCATCTATACTTCATTTTTGCTTGTTTGAACTATCTTTTCATAATTCTTACTTTTTTTTCACCTTGATGAGTTACCTTATATAAAGAATCATGAATTTATGTGTTCAAAGTATCTTTGTTTTAAACTTTTGATGTGTATGGGTTAGACCTCCTTGGCAGATTTGTAATATTTAACTCCTTTCATCTTTTTATGATTACTCAAAAATTTTTACAGTTTTCAAGTGTGAAATGAATTTGTTATAACACTTTCCTTTTTTTAATAGTGTTTAACAAGTCTGTTGCTCTGGTTAGGATTCTCCCACTGTTTGTATTCAGTTAAAAAAAAGCAAATGTTAAATTACTGGGTATTTTGAAATGTCACGCTACATCTCTGACACACTCTAGCCTTCCAATTTCCACCCTAGTTAAAGGCGAGAAATCTGTGGATTTTTTTTCCCCTATTCTCTTCCCCAGCTTTTTTCAGGAATGCATAAATATAATGTGGTATTCTTAATTCAGATAATAAATTGAAAATTATTTTTACATTATATATTTTGTTCTTCAAGTATGTATTTCAATCTCTAAGTTTATATTTTAATTTTTATGACCTGTTTTGAATTAACTTTATATTTTAATATTTTCAGAATTTATTAGTAGCCTCCCAACAGGCTGGCAAGCCTAGGGGATTCAGTGGGATAACTTTCATGTTTCTTAGAACACATTTAGCTGTAAAGATCTCACAGATAGGCCTTTACAGGGCCTTTTGGTTATCAGATGCTCAGACCTTTAAGGATAATGTTTCTGCTTACCCCACCATGAATGCCACCAACAAGTGGCTCTCCAGTAATTTCTGCAGAAGTGATAGATGCATGGAAAGAGAATCTAGATTCTAGGAGATTAGGGGGTTGACATATATCAGTTATCATCTTCAGGACCAACGGAACCTGCAGAGATTCTAGCTGGTCACACTAATGTTCTTTTTATTATTTAACACAGAAATTGCCAACAATTGTGTTACTGAAAACAAGTTAATCTCTATGTTGTAAAGGAGGGAATATAAGGATGCCCTGCACCCCACCTAGCCCCTTCACAAAGGAGTTGCACTATTTCCTATCTGCTTTGACTGTAGACTGCTAATGGCTGCCAGTTGTCTCCGTCAGAGTATGGTCCTCAGGTAAGAGAGGTGTCCCCTCCAGGAAGCTATGCTGCCATTCCTTGCAGGTCACCAAACCATCCAATGTCTCCCTTACTGTTGCAGTGATATAAAAACGTATTGATTCACTCTCACAGTGGGACCAGCTTTATAGTGCAATGCATGTTCCAGATGACTCCATGAAGCTAGGCTAAAGCTTGTCTGTAGCTGAAATCTCATTCTTGATTCGTTGTCTGGCCTGCTCTGTCCAGTTTCTCTACTCCCTTTCTGAGGACACTACCTCAAGAATTACATTTACAGGAACTCTCATCTCAGGCTTTCCTTATAGGAGCCCTAGCTTAAGTCAATATTATTTAGATTCTATGAGATGTTGGATAGTTGAGATTATCAGAGGTGATGAAAGACAACTTCATCTCAGAATCACAAAATTAGGGAAAAACTTATTATTGTAAAATTTAGAAATGTTACCATAGTGTGATCTCCAGTTTATTATTATTATTTATTTATTTATTATTTAGTTAATCTAATTTGTATTACCCTGGTTAATTCTCTATGTATTTCTTTAATTTAAATTTTCTAGTGTTGTCAAAGTATAGAAATTGCTTTGGTTTTTGTTTTGTATCATTTTGTTTTGTATTTGTCTTTTTAAGAAATACACAGCTAGTTTTCTATATACATTTACACGGTCCCTCCTCAACAATTTTTTGTTTTAAGTAATGGTAAAGTAATATATATTTTCCAAATAATCTTATTAATCATGGTTATTTATTAATATTATAATAGATTGTCACTATCTTTCTACTACTTCATTGCTTATTTCATTTTTGTTAACATATACTGTATATGAAAATGTCATTTCAAGCTTTTTTCTTCTTTATAAATTCAATATTCTATAACCTCTATATTATTACAAATTAATTATTATTACAAATTAAGTGTTTATAGCATTCTAATTTTCATGACAATAATTCTGTTCAACTATTCTTACTTTAGGCCTCAGACACTGTATTTTCATATCAAGCAGTTGTCTCTGTTTAATTTTTCAATCCTAACTCACAAACACAGTTACAAACAACATGCCTTTCTTTATCTCCCAAGCCTGGGACAATCAGAGAAGAGGCAATTTGTACGGAATTAAAATATTAGCTTTGGTGCAGAAAAACTAATTTTGTAAAGTGTATTTAGATCTGTGACCAAAGTGTCTGCCAACTGCTCCTATTCACCCCCACCCCCAATACCATTCTAGACAACAGGGTATCTCACCTAGGAGAGGTGGTTATCGTTAGGGTTGGTGCATTTAACCAGTTTTACTGATAAAGGAGGGAAGAACAATAAAACAAGAACATGAATGATACAGTAATGCTTGTTGCTTTTAATAAATTTTCTTCACCCAATCAAGAAATGTGAATTAATACACACTATTCACCTGCATGACTGAAAGGCACAACAAAAGTAGAAATTTTCCTCTAGACGAAGTTCTCCCACATAGAAAGAAGAGTCCATATACATGGAAATTTCTCTTTGAAGAATCTGCTGAGGAATTTTTCTAAATGTCAGTAGAATTTTCTATATTTTATATGCTGACATAATTTTAACCCGGCAGTTCCTTATTCTTTACGCTTTTCCCTAATAGAAAATCCATTATTTGAATATTTTCATACATTTATATCTGATACAAGTTAATTTTTCACAATATATCATTTATAAATACATATACTCTTCTTCTAACCCCTGATTACTTCTCTGGCCCATTAACTTGAGAACACAGGTAAAAAAATAATTAATCTCAGATAGGCAACACCTCCGATTATTCCTTTCCTACAAATGCTCCCTCCTCTTTCAACCTACTTTACTGATCAAGACTACATGTTTCTGCTTTCATTCTTCAAAATGAAATGCCTTCCTGCACTACGTTTTCAGGGATATGCGGTATATGAACTAATGTTCAATAGAAAAAAAATGTTAAAATTAGGAAGGCCTCAAAAAGTATAACCATCTCCTCCCCATTTTTGTGAAAACTCTTGTTCTCTAGTTTTAGTAGTTGGTATTGTTTTAAGGAACATTGAGCTAATACAAGTATCTAGTGAAAAATTTTAAACTCTGCTATAAAGCAACAGTTCTTGAAGATACATATATACCTAGCTAGATTGATTTTTTTTCTTTTTTTCTTTCTTTCTTTCTTTTTTTTAAGATTTTTTATTTATTTATTTGACAGAGAAAGATCACAAGTAGGCAGAGAGAGAAGCAGGCTCCCCGCTGAGCAAAGAGCCCGATATGGGGCTCGATCCCAGGACCCTGAGATCATGACCTGAGCAGAAGGCAGTGGCTTAACCCACTGAGCCACCCAGGCGCCCCTAGGTTGATTTTCTTATTTTCGTTTTTAATTATTATGACTTTTTTATTTAAAGAAAAAGTCAGCCTTAAGCTAGGGCTCTTATTGGGGCAATCTGAATCCAGAGATCTGACTGTAGAAAGCTATGCTTCGACATATCATGTTGTCATCTCTCTTCCTTTCTTCCAGTTTCTTTCTCTCTCACCCACATTTCTATCATCTGCCTTCCCAGTGATTAATCTATCTATATATCTATTTGCTATCAATCTGATCAACTGATATATATATATATATATCTTCCCTCATGTTCAAATAATAAATTTGATAGAGAAATTGGACAATATAATTCAAACATGATGTTTTCACACATTTATTGAATAGATATGTCAAGAGAACTGCTAGGATATTAAAAAGACAATATACAACATCAAGATGAGTTGTCTATGTTTTGAAAAAAAATTATTTCTTTGCACAAGTGATTATAAGAAACATTTCATGCACACCCACTCCCACACACACTTAGGAGCACACTCTCACCCACAAAACAAAACAAAAAAAATTTGATGTGTAAGCACGTAAAAGTAACCTCTGCAACAAATGGTTCTACAAAGGGAAAAGCTCTACCAGTGCATCTGAAATATGACCCGTTATGTTCATTGCATAACTATTATACAGGGAAATTGTCACCCATAGGAAAGAAATATAGTACTAATTAGAGTAAATGAAATAAATGTCACCAAACAAAAGTTACATCAAGGAATTGGTTTGAATTATTTAAACATGTCTAATTAAAATGTTTTATTTATTTTTCTTTCTACTATAGAATCCCCAAATAAATCCTCCACTTGCTCATTGACTAGAAATTAAAAATTTCTTATCTTTAGACATTAGAAAACTCTTTACTAGTACCTTATTTTTATTGTGAAGCTCTGTTAACTTCGGAGAACTTGACATTACCAAATAAAGATCAGAATTTGATAATGGGATTTTTAAAGTTATAAATATATATAAGTATAGATATTTATATTTATGTAATATATATGTTATGTGTGTGTAAATAAATAGATGGTGCTGACTATGGCAATTGAATACTTTTCAGCTAAATTTCATAAAGTTTAACTTTTAGCTATTGCATTTCAGACAAAAACAATCTGTAACATGGAAAGAAATCTCTAAAAAAGTTATACAGAATGTCATGAAAATTTCAGTTGCTAAAGTAGGTTACAGCAATTAAATTGCTTTCTTAACAGGTCTACTGGTAATTCTATTATTCCTGTAAGTTACATTTTCACAGAGTTCCTTTGAAAATATTGCTCTTTTGTTTATAAGCTTTTAAAGACACATTCATGCAGACTTCTTATTGCCTGTCAACCATTTTCTTTCATTATAAAAGTCATTTTGTTAGGGTCTTGATTTAATTAGTAGACTGTATTCATTAGGGCAACTGACCAACTGAAGAATTCCTGCTGCTTTATTCAATAGAAGTAGCTCCTGGAGTTTTGTATTTAATTTGCTCCATTTTCCGTGGTTCATAAACCATGAAAACTTTGATTTTCAGTATTTTTCTTGGCTCTCTGATTGAATCAGTTTCCAAGAAATGAGACATATGGGTGATTTATATCTCCTTTATTGATATTCTTCCTTGCCAAAGCTTATTTTTTTTTAATTCCTAACACAAGGATTTTCTAGGCTACGTACTTATGTATGTCTATTGTGCTAATGTACTATATTGAATGGCCTTAAATCCCCATGCTTCTAATCACAACTGATAATAGAATATTAAGAAAGGATATTAGCTAAACCCTTTTAAAAATTTAAATGTGTATATTGGTAAAGTTAATTTGACTTAATTGCTGGGAGTATAATTCTAACTTCTAGGGGTGCCTACATGGCCCCCTTTAGTTAAGTAGGTCATGATCTCAGGGTCCTGGGATTGAGCTTGACGTTAGCTCCAAGTTCATCAGGGAGCCTGCTTGAGATTCTCTCCCTCTCTCTGCCCTTCCCCCACCCCAGATCATGCTTTCTGTCTCTGTCTAAAAAATAATCATAATAATTCTAACTTCTAAAGAACTTTAACAAGAAAACTTCTAAGAAATTTAACAGAGCTGTGTCTTCTACTATGCATCCTGTTTCCTGTACCATGTTGGTTCCAAGGTCCTTAGGTGTGGGACTCTCTTCTAGACAATTTTAGATAGCAGGCTTCTGAGTGCATGGCAGTGGGATGGGATGCAGAAGTTGAAGAGCCTAGCTTTCTTGACAGAAGCTGTTAGATCACACACTTAAGCACTAAAAAAGTAGTTTTTCATCTGCAGCCCATAATGGGATTAATCCATGAACTTTGATGGGAAACAAACAAATAAATAGACAACTGAATGCTTTATGTTTACTAATACCTAACTGAAATTTTGCACATCTTAAATACATATACACAATGAAAAGTAGTATGAAGGTGTCTGTAGCTTGTCACCAATTAAAATGGTATATAGATTCATATTACATAGTAAGTGCTTCAGCTATCTTGAACTATGTTTTCATAGTTTCTCTACATTTTATTATTACAATATTAACATGATATAATATTCAGATATGTATACATATTTTATATTTATATTTATTATTTTATAATTTATTACATTTTGTTATACTTTTATATAGATATATTATTATTATATTTTCTTTTATGCTTCCTACAATAAGAATTCATCATTTTATCTATCAATATGAACACATATAATTGCATTTTTAGTAATTTTGATATTTTGATTAACACATTTCAGTATAATTTGATTCTTTGCAATCCTAAGTATTTTATGAATTTATAAAAATTATAGTGAATGCACAGGCAACAAAAGCAAAAATAGATAGATGGGATGATAATAAACTTAAAGGCTTTTGTTCATCAAAGGATACAGTCAACAGAATGGAAGGGCAATCTGCAGAATGGGAGAAAATATTTGCAAAGTGTATATCTGATAAGAAGGTTAATATCCAGAATATAAAGAACACTTACAGTTCAACAATGAAAAATGAAGTAATCAGATTAAAAAAAGGGTCAAGGGCTTGGATAGACATTTTTCAAAGATGATAAACAAATGGACAAGTATATGAAAAGATGCTCAAAATCACCAATCATCATAAAATACAATTAAAAACTAATATGATATTTCACCTCATACCCATTGGCATGGCTACTATTAAGACAATGGAATACAGTGTGTTGTCTGGGATGTAAAGAAGTTGCAACCCTTGTGCATTGTTGGTAGGATTGTAAAATAGTGTAACCACTCTAAAAACAATATGTAACTTTGGGCCATACCTTCAAAAAACTGAAATTAGAATATCAAAGAGATATTTGTCCACTCATGTTCATTAGCACCATGCACAATAGCAAAGAAGTAGAAGCAACATAAATGTCCATCAAAGGAGAAATAGGTAAATAAATATGGTGTCTACATACACTGATACAATGGAGCCATACAAATTGAGGAGATCCTTTTGTATGCTACAACATGAATGAACCTTGAATATACAATGCTAAGTGAAATAAGCTACTCACAAAGGGACAAATACCGTATAATTCCACTTTTATGAAACATCTGAAGTAGTAAAGCTCACAGATATAAAAATTAGAATGATGGTTACAGGTATATGGAGAGAGGGAAATTGTATTTAATGGATAGAGAGTTTCATTTCTATAGTACAAAAAGGTCCTAGAGATATGTTTCACAACAAAGCAAACATAATTAATACTACTGAGCTGTACACTTTAAAATGGTAAAGATGGTAAGTATTATGATATGTATATCTTACCACAGTAAAAGAAAAATACAGCAGAAAGTTCTAGGCTTCATTTGACTTCCCAAGACTCTTTTTTTGGTGTGAAAATGGTTTACAACTCTCTACTGTGGAGAAATATTGGACTTGCCTGATTTGCCCCTTCATAGTGATTCTTTCTTAGGGCAATACATTATTGATTTTCTCAGATAAGTCATTATGTAACCCATAAAGTTTAAAATAATATCTCTGAACATCTTAGAATTTTGAAAGGACAACATAATAAATCATGTCCCTTGCCAACAAATAATTTAGATTTCATTGAGACCACCAGATATACATCTGAAAAGATTTAAAAACATTCAGAAAGAAATCCCTCTTCTCACTAATAGAGTATCCACCAATCCTGTAATTTTCCTCATATTTTTCAGATCTAAATAAGAATTTTTAAATTCTAGTTAATTAGCAGTTCAAGCAGAATAAGATCTCATCTTTTAAAAAAATCCTGCTAGGTATGAGGATAAATGACATGATTATTTCATTAGACCTGAGCTTTCGTAGCTGAGTATTTGAATAAACCAAGACTTAATATACTCCTCTACTCTATAACATTTTTTCTCCTCATCCTTCCTCGCTTCTGAAAAAGACAGAAATTGAAAGCGAGTTTAAAAGTTTCATCTCAGATACAAGAAATAACTTGCAATACAGGGCAGATTGATGTTAATTATCTCCAGCTCCCTATAGTACTATTATTAATAATAATGATGATTCAAATTGGAAGCCCTTTGAATATGAGTAAGTGGCTGTAAAAACGGAAATTTCAACCTGATGAATTCACATGCAATCACTTATATTTAGAGAATGTCCCAAAAGGATGGAACTAGCAATTGCACTGAAGGTATTCAATTGGATCTGACCTTTCTATTTTATGTCTGGAGCTACTTTTATATAGCACTGCATTAAAAAAAAAAAAAGCGGTTAACAGAATTGAATACTAGATTTATTTTTGAAAAAGATATGTTCAAGTATAAATGTTTTTAACCCTCTCTACTAATTATTGTAGTTGATGATGACAATAATACCTTTATGACTTTGGCCATGTTCCTGCTGAAAGTAGAAATTTTAGGCAGGATTTCAGTGCAATCAGCTTCTCCAGGTGATGGTCTCAGAAAGAAAAATTGAGAGATTAGTGGACAGTAAGTGGGAAAAGCCAACATAAATGTCTGTGATTAAGGAAAGTATCCATGCAACTGGAATTTTTTCTATTACTACTTCTTTTTTATTTTTAAGATTTTATTTATTTATTTGATAGAGACTACAAATAGGCAGAGAAGCAGACAAGGGAGAGAGGAGGAAGCAGGCTCCCTGCTGAACAGAGAGCCCTATGCGGGGCTCAATCCCAGGACCCTGAGATCACTACCTGAGCTGAAGGCAGAGGCTTTAACCCACTGAGCCACCCAGGCGCCCCTCTATTACTACTTCTTAAGTGGTATGTAGACTACCTTCTTGAATTGTCAACTACAAGAAAGATGTTTGAAGTATTCATTACTGTCTTCCATCCCACTGGTTGTAGTTGGTGAAAAATTAACTCTTTCACATTACGAGGTTGTATGTACATAGTCATGATGAATGGGGATCTGCACTGATTTAAAAAAAATAAATGAATAATAGTGACAGAAAGTTAAAAAAAAAAAAAGTGGAACACAGAGTGTCAGAGTGGTCTTCTTTCAGCCTGAGGAAAGTCTGAAATGGGACAAAGGTCTTTGTAGAAATGAGAGGTGTTTAAAGTGGAGGTCTTTTAGGACACCAGAAGGTTCTGTTACAGTCCACCCCTTTTAACACTCAAATCAACTCAGGTCCTACATTAAATCTGTTCAAGTAATGAGTCTTCAGGAAGGTGACAAGTTGCAAATTTTCCAGGAGAGTCAATATAAGATGATTGTTGAAAACATCCATGATGCTGAAACAGATCCTGAGGTCATAACTAATAACTCACCAATGCTGTACCTCAGGAAACTGTAGCATTCCATATTATCTATTCTAGGTAGTATGAACCATTCTTTTATATTACCTTTGAAGATCATAGTTGCTTAAATTGTTTATTAATAGTATTTATAGAACCTTGAGATACTGAGAGGAAATGTTCTGGATTGTAATTTTCCCCTCCCAAACTTTTTAGCTATAACTATAGTTTTCCTTTCTGAGACCCAGAACCTCTAAACTAGGAGAGCTCATGACTACAAGAGTAGGAAGATTAAACTCAACTATAGGGACACTGGAGTGTGGCGAAAAGAACCAGTCCTGTTTTTACTCATTTATTCTGTCACCTGGTCATTGGTTAACTGAATATACTACATCTGATTACAGTCTTAAAATATTCCCTGAGCTCTGAGAGAAATGAACTCTACCTATAAATGGATCTTCCATTATTTTACTAATATGCCTGCCTCCTAATGAAGTGACATGTGCTTGAATCACTGAACATAAGTCATGTGTCAAATGTTGCTATTCTTTCTAACAAATGGATGGTGCTCTGAGCCTAAGCCAGTCTTATACAGGATCCCATGCTGTTAAATTAGGTATTCTCTAGAGATGCATATGGCTCCCACAGCTTCAATTCCAGTAAACTGGAATTTTAAACTTTAAACTTTAAACTTTAAACTTCAATTCCAATAAAGTGCTGCCATGACATGTGGTAGGAAAGAGTGGGTTGAATAATGTACCCCCGAAATGCATATGTGCCTGGAACTACATAGACTGTGATCGTATTTGGAATTAGATCTTTGAAGATGTAAATGGTTTAGGATCAGAATGGGATTATACTGGAAAATAATAGGCCCTAAATCCAATAACTGCTGTTTTTATCAGAAAAGGAGAGGACATAGAGACAGAATGTCATGTGAAGACAGGAGCAGATATTGGAATTATGTAGCCACAGAGACTCCAGACAGAGTGAGGCCCTGCTGACATCCTGATTTTAAATTTCTGGCCTTCAGAACTGCGAGTAAATAATTTTTGTTTGCTTATTTTAAGCAACTCAGTTTGTGGTGTGATTTGTAACAGCAGTCCTAGGAAACTAATACTTTAACATTCTGCTATGACTCACTTGCTAATGTCTGGACAGTATCCTCAAGGGATCATATCATACAAATCCACGGTGCGATATTTTGTGCTTGGGATCAGATGAGGCATTCAAAAATAGTAGAAGCTGGATGTTTGCTCATTCTGCTCTCTTTTGCTTAATGCACCTATCCTTTTCCATTCTTTTACTTTCAATTGACTATTTAGGCATAGAATTGCTGGATCATGTAATATATCCTTATGCTTAATACTTTGAGAAACTGCTAAACTATTTTCCAAAGTGTCTGTGCCATTTTACATTCCTGGCAACAATATATTGGGGCACAAATTCGACTTTATCTTTGCCAGCACTTGCTATTCCTTGTCACTTTTATTATGGTTGTTCTGTTGGGGGGAAAGTGGTATCTTGTTTTCATAGGCACTTTTATAATATATGATGAGGTTGGGCATCCTTTCATGTGCTTACTTGTCCTTTATAATTGATGGCTTTTGAGAGGTCAGCCCTGTATCTATTTAGTTTACTGTATAGTGAATGATTGTTCAGAAGGTGGGATCAAACACTCTGACTGGTAAGACTTTCACCTTTTGCTAATGATCTACATATGTGTTGCAGAGCAGTTTCAATTTCCAACTTCTTTTCAACTTTGTCTTGGTTTTTCCAATTTACTGGACTGTCTCGTGTTCTCCCTAAGTGTGCACACAGTCATGTGGACCCTGAGCAATGAGTCTAATGTATTAATGACTGTGTCCTGTGCAGGTTCTCCATGTTTCAGTCAGCCAAAGATGTCTGGCAATTTAGCAAATCCTCCTCTGTCATAATTTCTGGATCTCCCTAATACATAACTAGCTACTTGGCTACTGCTTGCCCCAGCAAGGATCAAACTTCAATCTACCCAAGTCTTTCATTGTTCCCATTATTCACCACTGAGGTTCTTACTGTTACTAATAATTTCTCTGGATGCGATGTTTTGCCCTCTGTTCTAAAAAGGTGACATCCTTCCTTTCAGGAAGATGCTGATTTTTATGGCCAGTCTTCTCTGGTTAAACCATAGATCTAGGTGTGAAATAGGAACAACAACCTCAGGCAGTAATATAACAGATTCCCAGTGTTCTCACTCAATGTTCAGTAGTTTTCTATAAATAACAATTTCCAACTTGCTGAATGCCTTTGGTTGATTTTCATAGACCTGAAATTATTGTTTTAGAAATTTTATTTGTCCAACGTTATTGTTGCTTTTTTATTATTTTATTGTTATTTACAGAGGTTGCCAAATTCTTCATTTGGTAACACTGCACTATGTCTTTAAAATCAGGAACACTTTGGAATAAAAATTTGAACTTACTATAGTTAAATTGTTTGTGAAATTCTTGATAATTTTGTTTTTTCAATACCCCTTTGTCTTCCTTTTGGATTAGCTCCTAAAATAACATTTTTTTAAAAGGGCTTATTGGACCCACATGGTCAATAGAGATGACTATTTATTCTGGATTTGAGGGTTAAACTTTCAAAGTAAGACACACGCAGACTATAACCACATGTGTGCTTCGATGGTATTATTCTCAACGGTGTCACCATCTCCAATACTACCTTAACATTCAATGAAGTAAGATCTGGTATTTATTCTAGTGACAGTGATTATGTTCTCTCATGAATGTGTAAGAAAGAAGGAATTAATTCTTAATTTTCCCTAAGTGTATCTGTTCTCCAGAATGAAGACTTCTACCCATGATATAGAGACATAGATGGCTAAGTTTAAGAGCTAAGAAAAGAAAGGGGAAAGTGTGTTCTCCAACCAAGCTCAAGGTTATTTGCTAGTGACATGTTAAGAAAAGAAAAGAGTGCAATGGGGGAAAAATGCCAATCTGTTTTCAAAAACATAGAGTATGAGTTATTTCAGTGATGCTTATTGTGCAAAAATGCTTAGTAACATGAATACTTAGTACTACATTCTTTCAAATGTATTGTGCTATTAAATGTAACAGATTAGAATCATAATTTCTACATATGATTAAAAAGCAGCTGTTGTATTTATTCTCCTACACCAAATTCCTCTCATAAATACACAACACTTGTTTTAAAATCTGCCATACTCATTCAGAAAATATTCATTGCATCATTAATTTTCACACTATGACCTGCATGGTTTCAGGATCGTCACTTCTCACCATTACCATAATTAATGCTAAGTCCAGAAAAGTCATATGTCAAAAGTATTTTAAAAATCTAATATTCAGACAGTGACCCAAGATTATAGCTAAACTGGCACCAAAATTTAAACATCTATATAACCTCTGTAATTACTTCCCAGTGACTTTAAGTAACAATAAATAAATAACATTAGAAGATATGTTACTGATAGAGTTACAACACAAAATTTATTTTTAAAAACAAAAGAAAAACATATATAGCTATTAGAGAAAAGCGTCTTCTCTTTAGAAATTAAAGAATGGTCAAGAATACCTTTCATATACAGTAGCCACAAAAAGAAAGCATCACTCATTAAAATAAGGTGACAACATGCATACATAGTGAAGGGAATAAAAAATATTTCAAACAATAGAATTTGTACAGAGAGCCCAGAGTTCATGTTCAAAATGAATGTGGTCAAAATGTACTGGATATTATAAAACTTGCTTGGTAAATGGTATTAAAAGCACTGAGATGGGAGATGATGTCAAAAGTAGGCAAACAGCCTGATAATATATAGATATATAAACCAGGATAAATTTGAAACCTAATTGGAAAGCAGAATAGTCTGACCTGATTTCCAGTTTTTTTGAGGTTGCATCTGTCAACTCTGTGGACACTGCCGGGAAAGGAATAAATGCCAAATTTGGCAGAGGACACAGAAATCCACTGCTATAGGCAGGAGACAATTTTGTTTAGACTTAGACTGATCATATCAGAGACATGAAATTTTTTTGGTTGAGAGATATGACTATGGTTTCCAGGATGATGCTGATTCCCAGCCCTTCATCTATTGTTTTATTTCTAAAACATCTGTCTGGATCCTTATTACTTCCTTTTCTGTCAGGTAAGTTGACATTCTATACCTCTTACATAAAAGTGAACCCAGTCATGAGCAGAGATTAATGAAGATCTCATTAAAGAGGAACCATCTGAGCTGAGATATAAAGGTTGAATAGAATTTTAACATGTAAATATGTTATTATATAAATGACTTCATCCTGTCTCATGACAACAACTTGAATTTGCATATCATTTTTTAACTCTTGCAGAAGATTAGAAAATCATTTAAGTCAGATGACCATATCTTAGTTTAGATATCCAGGTGATAATGAACCCTCTCTTCTGGACCCAGTAAATCAGATTTAAAAATGTCAGAATACATTTCACTCCTAATTAAGGGTTTCAAGCATCCCTGTTCTTCACATCTACCAGGATGCAAATGAACTTCTCATCTCTTCACTTTCAAAAACTCCTTGTACACAACTCTCCTTTGTTCATTTTTTTTTATATTTTTATTTTTATTTTTTAAAGATTTTATTTATTTATTTGACAGAGAGAGATATCACAAGTAGGCAGAGAGGCAAGCAGAGAGAGAAGGGGAAGCAGGCTCCCAGCGGAGCAGAGAACCTGATGCGGAACTCGATCCCAGGACCCTGAGACCATGACCTGAGCCGAAGGCAGAAACCTAACCCTCTGAGCCACCCAGGCACTCCCACTTGTTTTTTTTTTTTTTTTTAAACAGTTACTCTCACCTTTTCTTCTGCCTATAATTGTATCGTAACCCATAGTGATACTGCTCTTATTACAGTAAAGACTGCGTACGTGTACTCCTCCTTCAAACATTCTACCCTGATGTTTCTACTGAGGGGACTTCTCAATTTTCTTGGACTTTTTTTTTTTTTAATATTTTATTTTTTTTATTTGACAGAGAAAGAGAGCAGAAGCAGGGGGAGCAGGAGAGGAAGAAGCAGACTCCTGACTGAACAGGGAGCCCAGTGCAGGACTCAATCCCAGGACCCCGGTTTCAATGCCTGAGCTGAAGTTCACTTAACCAACCGAGCCACCCAGGCACCACTTTCTTAGACTTTCTGTGATAGTGGTTGTGGTATTGACTGTGCCTTTACCGGCCAGGACCACTCCCAGATCGCTGGTACATGATTTTCTTCACCTACAAACATTTTGGACTCCAAACCCACCTTTTTCCAATTATCCTGAATATCTACTGTCTTCACCAACCCTGTCAAAATCTATATATGATGTTGTAGAATATTTTTCCTTACACAGGTCCTGGCAATCATCTACAGATGTTAACTCTACTGAGAACTTTTCTGAGACTTTAAGATTCTTCAAACTCCTTAAGACAATAACATTTTAACTTCCTTTTATACTGGGATGACCTTAATTATTGCAAGGCACAGAATTTAATTTCTATTCCTCTTTCTTTCATAGCATTGTTACTTGTCCTCTCTTTTATTCCAATTCCCACCCATATGCTAAAGATACACGTTTCTTTAAAAGCATTTACTTTTAAAGTAAATTTCCTCAATGTGTTCATTTCCTAAATTATATTGCCACTAAAACATAAATGCCAAGTAAAAGTTTATAAAAACAGGAAAAAAATGCTCTATGGAAGAAAAATGGTATCATAACACAGCAAACCTATAATAATCCAGTGCGGAGACCCCAGACCCCAAAACACACCTGAGGCTTGTTTTAGATTAATTTTTTTCTGTAGTAAGAATACTTCAAGAAGTTATGAAAGAGATCCTCTAGAAATGAACCATAGAAAGAATGTCATACAGTTGAAAAACATTTTAGTCTCTTTACATAATACACCAAATGTATAGGAGTATTCTAGGGGTGAGTTGGGCTTCTTTAACACATTGCATGCATATCTAACATGTGCAAAGTAGAATGCCAAAAAAGCACTCAGTTTTGTGCTTGTGATAGATATTTTCATATAAGCTATGATTTATTCCAAACTACATATGTTCACTCATGTCTGTGTTTAGACTACTATTAAGCAATGTGACTTACTATGCCAATAAATTCGTTCTTTGTCTGCACTTCTCTCTGGTAACCACCAGACCCAAATGACTACTGAGTGTCTGAAAAGGGGCTAGTCCAACTGAATTTTAAATTTTGTTTAATTTAAATTAATTTAAGTATGAATTTACCTAGCCACATCATTAGACAGAAAAGTTCTAGAGATATAGCCTTGCAATTATGGGGCATAAAGTAGAATTTGAAAAGCTCACTCAGTGTTACCAAAATATTTTCTCTGCCAAGCATTTTATATTTTCACCTACATATGTGGCCTTTTCTCTTCTTTAACAAATTCAGATCACCTCTATTAAAAACAAGCAAAAATCAGCAATAATAGCAAAACTTAAATTTTATCTTGACTCAGCTCTTAGTAGAATGGTTATTTTCTGACCACACTTTATTCAACTTTGCTGATCAAGTCCTTACCCTGTTACAATGTGGATTTTAGACTCATATATTTCTTATTTCAAAAATACTTTTTTAAGAGTCTATTTGTATAATTTTTGGCAGTCTAGATGAATAATATATTGATTCTGTCTTCAGAAAAGGAGTGATATAAAGAGAAAACGATGAATTTGCCTTGGAACTCCATCTATTATATCGTAAGCATCTCATTTTATTACCATTCTGTGAGCTATTGAAAGTTTTAGTGTTGAATGCTGTGTCAGCTTCTGAATATATAATATTTTTGTTTGTTATAGATCTTTGACTTACTCTTCAAGGTGTTAGGGATCAAATCTTTAAGGTTATTATCACAAATAATGGCAAATTGTTAATATTGATTATAGGTAACAAAAATAATGGTGCAGTACTTAGTATTTTACTACAAATTCATAATTTCATGGTCTTAATTACATGAGATAAATTAAGGAAATCTTTGATTCTTAACATTTTACTATTCTTATAATAGGCATCTTAAAATTTGAAACTAATTTCGCATGAATAATACTGTATTAAAGTACAACATTCCAAACTAAGTTAACTGCTTTGGCAATAGAGAAGTGTATTGGCATATTTTGAGAATCTGTAAGAATTTTTCAGTTCACTGAGTAACAATGTTGGGACCTACAATCATTTCAGTAATAATCAAGCAAGTGACAATAATAGGTTTAACGATATGACCCATTCTTTCTGAAGATACTCCTCTGTTGCTATAGTTAACTGATTCTTTACAATTAATTGATAAAACATTTTATACAATGAAAACTCTAAACAGGTTTAGACATTTTTACATGAGTAGTGATAAAAATTATAATCAAACAGGTCAGCTATTGAAACAATTAAATGAAATAATAATTCCTGTGGTTTACATTTACAAGTGTTACTATCACCTACAATTTAACTCTTAATTGTATAATCCTCAAATGAAGATCTAATTCTTATGTTTAGCTAGAATGTCAATTATGGAAATGCTGAATGGGCTGACTATTCAGTATTAGTTAATTAATGCTCTAAGATTAATGTCAAAGTCTGCTAATTGACTCAGCCATTTTCATAGAGCAAATATATCACCAAAAAATCATATATATAAAATATAAAACATAAAATACATTAAACATAAAAATAAATCCCCAACCCAAGACACTATAGAAGCAATAAGCAGCCTACAGCAGATTATTTTGCTATATTAGAAGCTACCTCACTTTATAATATCTTACTAACAAAAGGAAATCATAAACATATAGTGGAAGAATTTATGTTATATGAATTCTATATATGCTTATCAGCATTCAATAATTAATTCTAGAGACAATATTATGTTAAAATATAGACTAGTTTTTAACTTTTAAGAAACAACTATTAATAAGTCAATTGAATAAGCAGTATATTTGATCATGTAAGCTGTTGACTAATAGAATTTGTGTTACATAAGAAATTAATCAATTCTTTGGAAGAAAAAATGGAAAAATTTCCCCCCCAAATATTAAAATAATAATAGGGACCCAATGAAAGCAGATCTGAAACTTGTTTTAATCTAGAACTATGATATATGTGGCATTATTGAATTCAGTTTCTTTGTAGAACTTTGAAGTTTGAATAAATTTATTTTTATAATATTTTATTTCCAAGTCCTCTTTTAAATTTTAAGGATTGATTCATGATTATTAATCTAATAATTTAAAGTTGAAGCAATTTGAATATTATATGTAAATATCATTTAATATATGACATATATCATCTGATATATTATAAA
Source organism: Lontra canadensis (assembly GCF_010015895.1). NCBI lineage: Eukaryota > Metazoa > Chordata > Mammalia > Carnivora > Mustelidae > Lontra > Lontra canadensis. The sequence continues at coordinate 29,227 of NW_022631056.1, read as the reverse complement.
ATTACATTTAACTACATATCATTTTTTCTTATTTTCTCTTATTTTTTAAAGATTTTTTAAATTTATTTGAGAGACAGCACAGGAGCAGAGGAAAGGGCAGAGTGAGAGAATCATCAAGCAGAGTCCCAGCTGAGCTCAGAGTCCTACGTGGGGCTGGATCCCTTGACCCATGAGATCACAACTGGGCCAGAAAATAAAAGTTGGCCACTTATGCAACTGAGCCACACAGATGTCCCTAAAACATACCATTTTAAAAATAAAATAATTTTTTTACCAGCACATACTATCAGAAGTGTCGGAAGATAGGAAGATATTTTATTAAATTGAAAAGTAATGTTTTGAAAAATTATTGTTATTTAATACCTAATCTATATTTGCCCTAGAGTGAGCAATCATTCTCTAAACATATGGTCAATGAAGCTTCTTCCAGATTGAACACAGTGTGAGTGAATAAGCACAACTTAACACTAACTAGTGATTTCCTAAAACAGGGTTTGACTAAGCGTGGCTAGCATGTGTCAAATCATGTCTTCCATCTGTTTTTATAAATAAAGTTTTATTTGAACAGAAGCATACCCATTTTTTACCTATTATTTAAGATGATTTTCACACTACAGTGACAGAGTTGTGTATTGCAACAGAGAACTATATTGCCTGCGAAGCCCCATAGAGATAAAATTTGCCAACCCCTCCTTTGGGGATAGTAAATACTAAATAAGCATGCAAAACAGCATCATTGCACAACATAAAACAAAATAGTTGAATGCATGAGTAACAGATGAAAGTTGGAAGTTGAATGAGAATGTGCAAGGGATTTTTTGTATAAGGTATTTTCTAAATTCAGTCAACTGAGTATGCTTCAAATGCAAAGTTATATAAATAAATGTTACTTGTGAGTGCATATGTGCAACATTAATTTTATAAACAATCTGGGTCCATGAGTCATTTCTTATTGCCTATGAGCTGGAGGAAAGGGTAAAGAGTACAGCATCATCCATAAGGGCTTGATGTTTAAATACCAAGTTAACCAAGAATGGTTGGTTATTGGCAATGGACATATCAAAATTAAACAAAAGAAGAGGAAGGCAGGGCACCTGGGTGGGTTAAATTAAATAATAATAATAATAATAATAATAAAGGAGTTCTAAACCTGAGAGTCTGACATAGTATCTCTGAAATCAATAAGTTGTGTTTAATATAGCAAAATATCCAAGGACTTTATAAGTATAAATGTCAAGAGGGATCCCTGGCAACAGTCACAGGTTTTGAAGGACTTCCCATCACTTCACAGTAGCTCACTTTAGAGCAGCTCAAGCTCAACAAGTAAAAGCTTTGCTTGCTGAACAGTTCCTCTTGCTTTAATGCATGTCATTGTTTTTTTGACACTGGTCACTTGATAGTGGTGTAATCCAAGAGTTAACCAGAGCCCTATACCTCAGGATCCAGCATTCACAACATTAACATCCTTTCCCAAGGGGAAGAAATTTGAAGCTGATGTAACCTGGTGAAATATACTGTGAATACATTCTTTAATCCATTTGTACTATTTTAATGCATTTTTGCTTTTATAGGAGACCCCTAATAATGAATGATTTTCTAGATAGTTACTGTAAGTCCACATTGATTTGGGTTCCCAAATTTTTTAATTGTGACTAGTATGTCAATTCTATTTGAAAACTCTAAGTTATAATCAAAGGAACAAAGACCCATTAGGGAAAATAGAAGAGGGTTCATTTCCTTGCCTACTCCAATAAGTTTTGTGGTCCAGTGAATGGTGGTTCTTATTCATTAAAAATTTAGTAGGTCTACTACATAAAACAACATTGCTTGGGTCATGATTTTAGATATACTCTATTACCTTGACCACCTGCAATATACGAGGGGAAAAAATCATAAGGCAAAGAAAAGGTTAAGAGGTAGAGATAAAAAATTATCTGCTTTTCAGTGAAATTGACAAATCATCTTTATGCAAATGTGCTTTCCTCTTCCTATTCTGTGAATTCTTTCTCTCACAAAAAGATTTTTAGACTAATTGTTGTATCTTCCACTTGCTAAATCTGTTTTCTAAATTACAAATTCAGCCTTCACTACGGGTGTACTGCCAGCCACTTCTTTCACAAAAGATCTCTGTACTAATTGTTTTATCTGCTGCTTGCTAAATCTGTTTGCTAAATTATACCTTTCATTGAAATAACACCAAAACCTACTCAGGAAGCAATTAGTAGGTATTGACATTTTTTTTTAAAAGCAGAGCTTATATGTTTTAGATTGTGTGGGAAGGTCTGAAAGATAGATGTACAAATAATGCATCAGTCAAGAGACTATAGGGCTTTTAGGACATAATGTTATTTCACAAATGCCTTTTCTAAGAGATTTGTTAAAAGTAGGTCTCTCTGAAATCAGAGAGGGAGAATAACCATAAGGGACTTTAACTATAGGAAACAAACTGAGAGTTCCAGTGGGGAAAGGGATGGGGAAATTGGGTAACTGGGTGACAGGCATTAAGGAGGGCACATGATATGATGGGCACTGGGTGTTATATCCAGCTGGTGAATGACTAATGGTACACTATATGTTAATTAATTGAATTTAAATAAAATAAGATGTTAAACAAGGGGGGTGGAGTGGATCTCTTTATGCTCAGTGTGCCTAAAACCTTGTAAGATTATATGAGACTTTCTTATGTACTATTATTAAATATTAATCTTATAATCTGTTCTGAATGTAAAATAGTGAAGCTCCTTCCCAGATTTTAAGTTTTCATATATTTTTTTCTCCAGATCTTAATTAAAATTTGCTGAGTATATTAGAATTTTGCCTCAGGAAGAGAAATATTAAGTGTTATTCTTATAGCTAAAAAGGTAGGTACAGAATGACTCATATAAAAATAAGCTTTTATTATCATTATACTATGTTGCCATTTTGAATTTTAGACTTCCTGAACTAATATCCATTTGTCACTCAGGTAGACAATCTGTACCAGCAAACCTAAGAAAGTTAAAGAGATTGGTGCCTAGATGCCAAGTTCATTCTTAGATAGTATGAATGATAGACTCACTGTTGCCTTAGAAAAGTTGAGGTTCTTAATGAAACATATGATTTATTTCACTTTGTTGATACTTAACCAGTGTTTCACATAATGAAATATATAAATATATTATTAACATTGGTTTTTTCAATCCAACTGCATATTACTCATAGTCAAAGAATTTTTAAATTTCAGAATAAAAAGCTTCTATGTTCGAGATTTGTTCTTCCAGTGGAGATTTGCTGAAAATTAACGTTTCATATTTCAAACCCATATGGGCAATTATTTAAATTTAAACTTTTAAACAATTCAATTTTTGCTATTCAAAACTTTTAAACAATTTAAATTTTGCAATTCAATTTTGTCATTGTTTTCCAGTATCTGATAAAAACTCTCCAGTACAAAATATCATATATCTAAATGGAAATGGATAAAAAAGGGATAAAATATTACCTGTTAGAGTGTATTTGTTTAGAGCATGTTTAGCAACATAAATGATAGATTTATTAATTAACTGGTATTAATTAATTAAAAAGCATTTATTATGTCTAGTTTCCTGAGGCTTTTATAAGGAAGAATAATTATTTCCATTAGTTTAGAAAGAATATATAGTGAATTGTTACTTGTGGACAAATTGAAATAAATCTGGACTTGAATGATACTGGGAATATGAATACTTTGTTAATGCTCAAAAACAAAAAAATTGCCAATTAACAGTGTTTAATTTTACTTTTGACAACTATCTGGAAATAGTAACAATTGAAAGAAATCAGAGTATTGCTTTTATTTTTATCAAAATTTAGAAGCATAATGACCAAATACACATACATAATAGATTGCATGTGCATACGTATATTGATGTATATGAATATATGTATAATTTCCCATGTAATTTATAATTTTTATTAAAACACAACCAAAAAAGTTTAAGAATAAGATTTACTATATAAATGTTAACTCAAAAAGAAATTAGATCTTTAAGTTGAAATGTAGTTCAAACATATGAACCAAAATTTAAAGCGTTAAATAATATTTAGTAAAGTATTACACTTTCTACTTTTTATTGGGCATATAATGATACACCTTAAGTTTACTTAGCATTCTATTATTCTTTTACTATTGCAATACATATACTTTATTGAACAGATAAACACATTTTATATTTTATTTTATTTTAAAAAATATTTTATTTATTTATTTGTCAGAAAGAGGGAGAGAGAGAGCACAAGCAGGAGTTGCAGCAGGCAGAGGGAGAAGCAGGTTTCCCACTAAGCAAAGAACCTAATGTGGGATTCGATCCCAGGACCCTGGAATCATGATCTGAGCCAAAAGCAGACACTTAACAAACTGAGCCACACAGTCATCCCAAGTTTTATATTTTATATTTTATTTAAATTGGTCATGCTAGAATTTAAGGATTTCATTTTGTCACACTTTATTCTAAATTACAAAAAATAACTTCATTCATTTTTCTTGATATAAAATTTTCATTTGTCCTACTTAACTGAAACAAATTAAATTGTGAGGCATTTGGGGAGTTCAGTTAGCTAAACATCTGACTTCAACCAGGTCATGATTTCAGGGTCTCAGGGTCAATCCCTATGCCCAGTTCCATGCTGAGTGGGGAGTTTGCTTGGTCTTCTCCCTCCTCTCCTCCTACCACTCTCTGTATCTCTAAAATAAAATATTTTAAAAAAGAAATAAATTAAATTATAAAGAGCATGTAATCATAAAGATATCAATATTTCTCTTAGGTTATTTACAATCTATTAAATTATTCAAAAATAGTCTTTCCTTTAACTGTTGATTATAAAATGTGTTTTATTTTAACCTGTTCAACAAACCCTTTACTAAAACTGCTATCTAGAAGGGCACAGGTACTGAATCATTAGCACATTAATCTCATTGCACCTTAGGATCTTGTTTTTATTTTTCTTCTTCCATTCACCTCTTCTACCTGGAACTTTTGCCTCCTTTTTAATATGTGACAGAATTCTTCAACTGATTATTATCCTAAATTAGTAACTGGTAGACTTCTCCATTTTTTGTTGATGTATGCACATCTTAAATACAAGTATTTTCTGAAGATTTTTTTTTTTAATTTCACATACTTTCAGAGTTCTCTACATGGATGATTCTGAATTCTAAGTATTTTATGTATTTCCTCATGTCTTTGAAACCTAGTCCCATATTAGTATTTGCTTTAGATACACTCACATGCTAATTCTAAACTTAATATCCTTAAATAGAGACCAGCATCATTCTTTCAAGCACAGCCCCTGTACACGTATTTATGTCACCAGTATTTATGTCACCAACAGCACTGCACATAAAGGCTATGTTTCTGTATGATTGGTCTAGCAGCTGGGTGATCATTAGGTGTAGGTCTGTTGACTACTTTATTTCTTGACCATTTTATCTCTCAATTTATTGTATCACACATCTTTTTAGATTTTATGATGAAAATTTTGCATAAATGAATAGTAGAGAATGAGATAAATAATATGCACCCTTTGAAATGAGATTGCTTTTTCTTTTCTCAAGTTGTGATTGTGAGATATTTAGTGAATTTTGTCAGAAGTACATCTGTATTTGGGTTTTGTTGTTATCACCTTTGTATTGAGACTTCAAATTATTTCAGCCTTGGGCAGCTAGTACCATGTACTGAGTGTGGGGTTTGGAGTTTCAAAGAGGGGCTGGCCTTTGCACTTATTCTCACCTTTCATTGATCCATGAACATGCATATGTCACAGAAAATCTCTCTATATATGTCCTTTTACCCCTCCGCTAATGAGTGGTAGAACATCATTGCTGTTTCTTGGTGCAAAAAAGTGAATGTAGGACTAATTCTCTCTTCAACATTTTTTAGACTCAGTGCATTGGCCTTTGAGAGTGGGACTTTGTCAGTGCTCCTTGGACAACCAAGACTTGCCTTATGTCTAGAAGATTTTAGGTAAGAACGAGTTTTCACTATTTATCATGGTAATTCAGGTTTCTCTTGAGTCAGTGCAGAATTTTCAGCCCAAGTCATTTCTTAGCTTTCCACCAGAGACTAATTTTTACTTATATTCTTTCCTGAGAATCAGTGCATCATTGCCCAGAACAAAGGCCAACTTGGTGGTCTCCTGACTTTCTCCCTGAGACAATGGATCTAGGCTGTAGTTCTTGCAGCAGAAAATGTCCTGCCCTTAATCAAGCCATTCATGGTGTTGGCTTTTCTATGACAGAAGGGTCCAGAAATGGTCAAGGCTTTGTGCCTCTGTCTGACTGAGGATGCTTTTCCAACTTTCTGTCCTGCCCACAATCTATCTCATGATAGAAGTGGAAAAGATCTTACAAGTAAATGTGAATTCCACTTTCTTTTGGGGCTTCAAGGAATTTTAAATGGTCATAGTATACATTATTTGGCACTTAAGAATTTGTTAAGTTTTGTTGTTTTCTTTCACACTTTCAGGACAGTCATCTCTACCATGCTCTCTTGGAGAGTCTGGTCATCTGGTTGACTTGATAATCTTGAAACCTCAGCTCTTTCATGAACGTGGGAAAAGTTAGGATTCTGTTGATACTCCTTTCTTCTTGTTTTAAGATATGAACAATCTCCTCTTGTTTTTTAACCTTCTAAGCAGAAACAGAATTTGGGTGCAAGTAATTTATTCAGGAAGTAATTTCCGGAAATGATGTTAGAGCAATGGAAAGTGAACAGTATACAGAAAAAAATGCAATACAGATGGCTTCGAAGAGCAGATGTAACTGCATAAGAGACCCCTGTAGGACAGTGGAGCATCTGTCACAGAGCTTTCCCACCTGAAGGGTGAGGGAGCTGTGATACTTTTCCACCAAGCATTGTTCTCCATCATTGTTTAAAGCCTGCCTCCATGGCATTAAATTTGGAAGTATTCTCTGCTTTAAAATTTTTCCGTCTGGTTTTCCTGAAGATGATAGTTAGATGATAGATAGATAGATAGATAGATAGATACATGTATATTGTATAAGCATGAAAAAGTTGCACAGAGCAGTAGTTATACTTAATTGTATTCCAAATGATCTGGAACCACAAGATCTCATTTCAAAGCAATTTTACCATTTTTCCTCTCATGTCAATGTCAAAAAGTATCCTTGTTACCACATGTCAATAATTTTCAAGCACTTCTCGGTTTTCTACCTAAAACCAATTAGTCTCCAAGGTTATCCTGATGAGCAATTTGTTTATTGCAGAGTACAGATTTACTTACCATTTATCATCCTGAGACTGATGATTTAAATGCTTTGTTCCATTGTTTTTCTTCAAAATTGTTATGATTTTTCATAATTATAATTGATCTACATATATTTTATGTATTTCTATTGGAGCAAACATTTGAGAGAAGCATTTAATTTTAAGAGGCATATGTCACATTTATTTGGGATTGTGTATTATGTACTGTGAGGTTAAAGTTTATTTTAATTCATTTATTTTTTTTTTTTTAACTCTGAGAACATAGATGAAGACTAGTGGTAATTTGCACGTTTTTGTCAATACATTGCCTGTGTTATCTGTTCTCAGAACAAAATATAAACCTCTCTGAGCTCACTAGAGTTTACAGTTTAATTTAATCAACTCATCGCATCCTGGGATGAGTGACTATGACTGGAATATGATCACTGGCAAATCTGCAGTAGGAAAAGAGGGCTACATGTGCTGCTTATATCTTAGTTTCACCTGAATGAGAGTCTGAGACTATGTTACACTCAAAGCTCCAGGTATGATCCTTGTTATATCATATATAAAGCATATTATGTGATTCCCAGGAAATTAGATAATTTAAATGTTTAAATGAATGATTTCAATCAGGAGTTATCACAGAGGTCAATAGAAGATAGAGATTCAAAATAAGAGATCAAATGGTAATAAGAGATTAGATAAAATGATCCCAGAAAAGGAGCTATTGAATTTGTCAGTATAGAACTCAAACAAAAGCAGTTTCTAATGCATTTGGGGTGGAGGAGTATAATTAAAAGCACTTCAAGAGAGAATCTGAGGCAAGTAATATAGTGGAAATGTATTTTTTTTTTCCTGTCAATGGTGAAGACAGAACTGGTGATGTAGTTTGTGAGGTACTTTTGTATGTTTGTTTATTATTTTGTTTTGGAACTCCTAGAGCATGTTTATATAATAGTGGAATTTTCCACTGAAAACAAACCATTTATTTATATATAGTATAATATATTTATATTATATATAACATATATTATAATATATCTTATATTAAATTTAAATATAAATTTAAATATATATATAAATTTATATATATATTTAATATGTATAATATATGCATATACACACATATTAGCATAGATAACTCTGTGTCACTCGCAAAGAAGTTTGGAATGATTATCAGGTCATGATAAAAGCAAACATTAGTTACTTATGAAGAACTATGATAATCAACAATACTCAAGGACAAAGGCTTCTGTTTCAAGTATTCTTGGTCAATAAACCAAGAATTGGTTTGTTGTTAGTTGTTCTATTAACCTGCTGGATCTGGCTTATGATGCTCAAAGAGCCATGGCAGCCTATAACTTTGAACTCTGTCTATATATATATATATATATATATATATATATATATATACTTTTATTAAGAACTGATGACATTATTCAGAGTAGAAATTGAAAGAATCAAAGTCATGATGATACATTTGGTCTCAACACTTTCTTGGAGGAGGTGGGAAAGAGGTCAGAATACTTCTTTCAATTGACCAAAATCTACCTATATGGAATGCTCTTCTAAGCCAGATGTACTATCAGTAATTGCCTTGAGAGAAGTATAGAAATGCAAGACAGCCCAATAAAAGGATATTGGTGTTAGAGATGTTTTGAAAAATATGCTTGAAGCACTGTTATCTTTAGTTTAGAAGAGTGGCTGATATAAAGTATTTATCTAACTGATTAAACCCTTTGTATGTTAACAGAAAATTCTTCCTTTGCAAATGGTTGTTTCCCTTGCAAGTCTACTCATGTGTATCTTATTGAATAAGGCAAAAGCTGACAGTTTGGTTGAATACTGGCAAATGATGGAGTATAAAGAAAAGCCCACTTTATGTAGACATAGCTTAACTTTTTAAAAAAAAAGTTTTATTTTTATTTATTTATTAGAGAGAGAGAGAGAGACAGAGAGAGAACGCAATCCAGGGAGAGGGGCATCAGGGGAGGGAGAAGCAGTCTCCATGCTGAGCAGGGAACCAGACTGGGGCTCAATCCCAGGATCCTGAGATCATGACCTGAGCCTGAGGCAAATGCTCAACAGACTGAGCCACTCAAGCGCCCCAGACATAGCTTAACTTTAACTAAATATCTGCCTTTAGAATAGAAACAAGATGATAAAAAATGTAATTGACCATCTTATCTTTAAAATGAGTGTCATGTAAAATATTTAGCTTTGGCAAATAATTCATGGGTTGTGTGAAGTGCTAGAAGAAAAACAGTGTATCAGGAGTAAACTGTGTTTTCTAACCCATCATCTCAAACAAGCACAATGTGAAAGTGAGTGGGCTCTATCATTATACTACGAATTAATGGAAATAACCAAATGGGGACTAGAAGGTAGAAAATCTTCTCAGTAAATCTGAATAATCTAAGTAGAAATTTTTAAAAAATCCCATTTTAGCAAACCAATTAAAGTAAGTCTTAAAACCAAAAATAAGCACAAGTTTACATTTTTAAAGATAAGCTGACAAAGCTCTCTGTATAGAAGGAAGTACTCCTGCATCCTCACTTTCTCTCTCTATATATATGTGTGTGTGTGTGTGTGTGTGTGTGTGTGTGTGTTTGTATCTATATACACACACATATATTTCAACCTGTAAAACAGCATTAGCAAGAAAGTACATGACTTCTAACATTTGTTTAAACATGTCCATGATTAATTTCAAAAATGATATACCAAAGAACTAAGTTATTAGAATAGTGGAGAAGGAAAGGAAAAGTGAATTGGGGGAAATTGGAGGGGGAGATGAACCATGAGAGACTGTGGACTCTGAGAAACAAACAGAGGGTTTGGGAGGGGAGGGAGTAGGGGGGATAGGTGAGCTTGGTGGTCTGTATTAAAGAGGGCATGTATTGCATGGAGCACTGGGTGTGGTGCATAAACAATGAATTTTGAAACACTGAAAAAATAAAAGAAAATTTAAAAAGAAAGAATAGTGGAGCATATTGAAATGCTACCATTTTGTATCTGTAAGTTGGCACTAGAAACGTATTTATTATTAAAAGAAAATTTAATTCAAATGACTCTTAATTTGTATCAAAGCAATATTTATCAAAACAATATGTATATATTGCTTTGATAAAAATTAAAAATGAGTTACTGAAATGTTATTGCTCAACCATGCTTATAAAACCAGCTTGAATTTAATTTAGAAGAAATAATAGCCAAATTTGTGATTGTTAAGAATTCCAGATTTCAATATATCATGGATGGTACAAAAATATTTTTCCTTCAATGCCATTATTTGACTAAACAAAATTCATCCAGAAAATGTCTTTACTTCTTATATTTTCTTCTAGTGAATTTCCCATATTTCTTCCACTGATTACTATTGCTTCTACTAAAGGATAAGATTTCTTGAATTGCAAACCACTTAGCATTAGCCTTGATAAGAAGAAAATGAAACCTGACCCCTTTCACTTTAGTTGCATGTATTTTTTTTCTGCAATTGTAGTTGGTGACAAAAATTATAATACTTATGAGAATTTCTCCAAATTTTATGTAAAAGCTTAGAGCTACCTTTACTCTTTTAGAATATTGTCATGACAATATTTTTTAATTATAAATTAATCATTTTCCAAGCAACAGAGTACATTTGTATAATGGTTGTTAAAACTTCAGCTACTGATAGTTTTCTTCTCTGATTAGAAAGAAATGGTCTGGTTACCAGTACGGGATATATGGTAAAAACTTCAAAATGAATTAATGAGTAATAGATAAACATAATAATAATAATAATCCTATTACTGAATTCCAATGAAAATGTATAGATACATAGAACAAATGTGCATGTGCATGGTTTTGGATTGAAAGATTGCAACATAGTGAAAAAAAAATTGGCCACATATCTAGAAGCTGGAAATTGTTTTTTCACATTGAATGTACTGGCAGGGGGTATTGCTGACTTTCTGCAAAAAAATTAATTTTAAAATAAAGAGGATATATTCAACATTTAGGATGACAGACTGATCTAAAGGATTCACTTTCCTGCTGTTTCAGAACATTAGCAATATGATGATTACATACAAAAAGGAAAAGAGTCAAAATGGTTGAAATAAGGAAGAGTTTTTCCTCAATCTCCCAGGGACTGGTGGACTTTTGCAAAACAGAAGAACTATGAGACCCCCTGATCAATCAACTAAACCCGCGGATTCGTTTCAGAAAATGTAAAGAAAAATGATATGCATTGTGACTTGGGGAAAGCAGAAGTCATAGAAATCATGATAATTGACTCAAGAACTGTTAATGAAATTTGTGTTAGTTCTATATTTAGATTGAAAAATAACTTTATGATAACTAATTATTAAGAAAACTAACTTGGATTGGCATATTTCGGCTGGAAAGTCAATTCCCAACCTGTATCTTCCTCATTTTGACACATTTATCTGCTTGTGACCCAATTTACACCCCTAAATGAATCATCATGAAAATGCCCTAGGCACAACACAAGCCAAAAATGAGCTGTTTAAGGGGAGAGAATTAGCAGAGGAATGGAAGTGACAGCTGGTACTTGTATTCATCAATATATACTCTTACATATAAATAAAAACAGACCTACATTCCAGAAAATATTTTAAGGAAATTAGTGGCAAAATAGGGAAAAGAGTAAACAGGAAAAGACAAACAAACAAACAAACACTGGCCTTATAATATTGAGATATAGTTCAAAAGGAAGAAAGTAATTTAAAAGTAAGTTTGTAAGCTGCCAATGAAAGAAACAAAAAACAAAAATAAATAAAATGTGATTAACAGTAGACCACTTTTCAGCAAAGTGGATTCTAGAAGTTACTAGAAAACATAAAGTTTTGAGGGAAATGTTTTTATAATTTAAAGACTAAAATAAAGAAAATGTGTATACTATACACATTTCCTTGGAAAGCTAATTACATATGTATATATTCTGGCAAACTACAGAAGAAATCTAAGATGGAAGAAGGCATGAGATGAATTAAAGGGGCGCCTGGGTGGCTCAGTCATTAAGCGTCTGCCTTTGGCTCCGGTCCTGATCCCAGGGTCCTGGGATCGAGCCTTGCATCAGGCTCCCTGCTCAGCGGGAAGGCTGCTTCTCCCTCTCCCACTCCCCGTTTGTGTTCCCTCTGTCGCTGTGTCTTCTATCAAATAAGTAAATAAAATCTTAAAAAGAGTAAATCCTCTTTAAAAAAAAACAAAAACAAATGTGGAAGTAGGAGAGAAAAATATACAACACTAGCATATCAATTCTACAAAAGGTCAACACTGTCCTCATCTGTGTTAGAGGGTTTAGCAAATAATAGGATCAAGAAGTTATTTAGCGAACGTGCAAAGTCAAATGTTTCTCTTGTAATAATTACAAAGAAGAGACAAAATAAGTCAGCCCAGTGTGTAAGAATGGGAGAATAAAGACTATAAAAGAAAGTCCTAGTATCAACCTGATTTTGTACTCATGATGATGATTTATTCAAAGATTTAAAACATTCTCTATTTTGTTACTTTCTGCTGTTAGCTTTATTATTTTCTTAATTTTATTTTATTAGTTTGACTCAGTCATTTTTTTCCTACTTTTTAAGAGTTACTCAACTTATTAATTTTAAGTCTTTTCAAATATTTGCATTAATGGTACAAATTTCCTTCTACTTACTCCCTTGTTTTATCTCATAAGAACTGTTGTACTTATATTGTTTCCTGTTTTAAATTGGTCATGATTTTCATTTTACTTTGATCATTGCCCTTTTATTTATTTATGAGAATATTTTTAATATTTTACAGTGGATGAACAATCTGTTATGATGAGCATGTTATCACAGACATCAAAGAATGTGGACGGAGACACAGTTCTTTGGATTACATCTAGCCTCCTTTTGTGGCTTGGTGTGTGGGCAACAATCGAAGTGGACCACACATGACTATAACAAAATGCACATACTCTTGTAATGAAGAATTTAGTTTGTATTTACCATTTGTTAATATTTTTCAAGTTATTTATATCCTCACTGCTTTAATCCATCACTTTCAGAGAGAACTAGGCTAATCTATCACATCATAGATCTGAATGTATCAAGCTGTCTTTAAAAACTTTCCAATTTGGGGGGACCTGGTTGGCTCAGTCCATTAAGCATCTGACTTTTGATTTCTGTTCAGCTCATGATCTCAGGGTCATGAGATTGAGCCCCAAGACTGGTTCCACACTCAGTGGAGAGTTTGCTTGGATTCTCTCTCTCTCTCTCTCCTTCTACCCACCCCCACACACATCCTCTTTCTCTTAAATAAATAAATCATTTTAAAAATTGTCAATTTTGTTCAAATATATTTTGGGATCATATTATTTAGTGGGCACAATGTCAGGATTCCTACACAATCCTGATGAATTGCTCATTTTATCACTAATCCACGATGCATTAAAATCACATTTTTGTTTCTATTAAATTATTTTTCTGATATAAAAAACATTAGGCTAGGCATTTGCCAAATAAATTATCTTGTGGTCCTCATATTTTTATCTTCTTTTTAAATTATAGTTCATGTATGGTCTTTTGTAGTTAGTCTAAATAATACATTGGTCAACAATAAGATAAAGGAAATTAAAACATTGTGAAATTCATATAAATAAAAATACAATATATCATAATTTGTGAGATACAAAAAATCTATAGGACTATAGATTTCTATTAAAATCTAAAAACAATGATCTCAGTTTCTATATTAAAAATCTAGGGGAAAAAAAGATAAATTAAATATAAAGTCAGGAGAAAAAAATATAAAACTAGAAGTCCATAAAATAAAGCAGATAGTAAATATAGAAAATCAATGAAATCAACTTCTGTTTACTTAAGTAGAATAATAATAATAAAACAATGGCTAATTTACCAGTACAAAACAAGAATCAATGAATTACAAAATCACTAACAAAAAACAATCTATGACTATATAATAAATGTAGTGATATTAAAATGAGATAATAATAACATTTTTTTTATATCGATTAGACAACTTTATGAAGTACTTTGAATATAAATTACAAAAAAAATCTAAAATTAGAAAGTGTATATGATTAACAAATATTTTTTCACAGACTACTTCAGATTCATATAACTTCACTGATAAACTTTGCTGAACATTGAAGGAAGAAATATTAGCAACCTAAAATCAATCAGAAAATGAGAAGAAGAAATGTGTACTGACCCATTTTTCAGTATTTTTATTTTGAAATCATTTGAAATGCAAAAATTTGTAATGGTAGCACAGACATTTCCTGTGACCTCCACTAAGCTCTCCTAGTGATCACATCTTGCATAATCATAATACACTGTCAAAAACAGAAAACTGACATTTGCATACAAACTATGTTTGGATTATTGTATTTCACCAGTTTTAAATTTTTTGAGTATAGTTTTATGAAATTTTATATGTATAATTCCACAAAACCAGCAGCACAATCACAATACAGAACAGTTCCATCACCATCAGGAAATCCTATTGTGTTGTATCTTAATAGTCATATTCTTGCTCCAAACGTAGTTCCTGGCAACTACTGAATTCTGTTGCATGATTATAATTCTATTATTTAGAGAGTATTTTATGGATAAAATTTTGTATTTAACATTTGCAATTGTTTGTTTCGCTCAGCATAATGCCTTTAAGATTCATTTATTTATGTATATCAGTTTTGCTTTCAACTATAAATTACAATTAAAAACACAAAAGAAAAGCATAAACTTTTCATTTAATATATATTTACCCACACCTTGCTCTTTCTTCTTTCTTGATGTTCTTAGCTCATTCCATTATCATCTCCTCCTTGTCAATTCTTTTAGAGCCAAGTATGCTAGTGTAAAACTCTTCATTCTCTTCCTTCTAAGAATGTCTTCATTTCACCTTCGTTAGTGAGTAATTTTTATACTGGGGATAAAAATCTAGGTTGTCGCTTATCTTCTTTCAATACCTGAAAAATATTGTGCTATTTCTTTTCCTTCTGATATCCATATCAGAATGCACTGTCATTTAAATTTTTCCTCCTTAAAGGTGCCTGGCTTGTCAGTTGATAGGAATGTGTGACTCTTGATCTTGGGGTTGTGTGTTCCAGCCCCATGTTGTGAGCAGAAATTAGTTAAAAATAAAATATTTTTTTAAAAAAAGATATGTTTATTTATTAGAGAGAGAGCACACATGAGTGAGGGGAGGGGCAGAGAGAGGGGGAGAGTGGGAGTCCTCAAGCAGACTGGATCATGGAACTGGACACTGGGGTCAGTATCAGGACCCTGAGATCATGACCTGATGCAAAACCGGGACTCAGATGTTCAACTGACTAAGCCACCTAGGCAAGCCAAAAACAAAATCTTAAAATAATTGCTGTTTCTCATAGATACTACATTGTTTCTTTCTGATGACCTGCAAGATTTTTCTTTGTATTCAGTTTTCAGGAATTGATTATGTTTTTCTCCACAAATTTCTTTATATTTACATTATTTGGGGTTGCTAATATTCCTGAATCAGTAAGTTTATCTTATTCACTTAATTTGAGAGGTTTTCAGGCACTGTTCAGGCATTTCAAATGTTTTTTTGCTGTCCTTATCCTGCCTCTTCTCCTTCTGGATCTTTAATATTTTGTTACTGTCACACATGTCCTGAGACTCAGAACTTTATTAAAGTCATATTTCTACTCTTGTCCACACTGGATAATTTCTATTACTCTAAATTCAAATTCACTCATTCCTTTTTTTTTTTAATAAAATAGAAATTCTGGGGTGGTATATCTATATTTATTTTTTAAGTTTTCTATTTTCATTCCAGTATAGTTAACATACAGTTTAATATTAGTTTCAGTTTTACAATATAGTCATTCAACACTTCTATACATTACTCGGTGCTCATTATGATAAGTATTCTCTTCAACTTCATTCTGCTATTGAACCATCTAATGAGATTCATTTATCAATGATTTAATTACTCAGTTCTAAAATTTCAATTTGATTTTTCTTTTTAAGTCTTTTTTCTTGGTTGAGATATTCTATTTTTATCCTTTGTTTCAAACCATCCACGATTGCTTCCTGGATAATTTATTTACACTATTTGCTTTACAATCCATTCTAATAACTCTAACATCTGTGTCATCTTGTTATTGATGTCTATTGATTCTCTTTTTCTCATTCAAGCTAAGATTTCTTTGGTTCTTAGTGTGGTGAGCAATTTGGACTATGTGTCAGACATTTTATATCTCATGCTATAAGAATCTTATTTCTATTTCAGTCTTCTAGTTTAGCAAGTAATCATTACATTTAGGTTTAGAATGCATATTCTGGCATTATCTTGTTATTGGTGGTGTTAAGTAAAATTTGAAATTACATCAAGTAATATCAAATGCACAAGATAAAATATTTAAAATTATATAATTCTAGAACACTGATTATTATAAACTATTACTGAAAAAATACAGAACATTTAAAAATGGAGAAATATAACATTTTAAAGATTGGAAGCCTCTATACTGTAATAGATCGTAGGTTTGCTGAAATAGAAATCAAAATCCTTCAGGCTTTTTTGTGAAACTAATAACCTGATTATAAAATTTATAAGGAAATAAGTAAGACCTATGATTGCCAAAACAGTTTTGAAAAGAATGTAAAAAATGTTGAACTTATCTGATCTTAGGACTTACAATAAAGTTATCAAAACAATGTAGTATAGAAAAAAAAAAGGACATTGATTAGTGGAATTGCCTAAGGTCTAGAAATTAACCAGGACTTACAAGGACAATTTGTCTGTTTGCTAAAGCTCACTGGGAAATAATTGGGGAAAGTGTAGTCTTTTTAATAAATGATTAATATGTGCATAATGTACAATTTTCCATTCCTTTATTTTTAATACATCCATGTCTTTATAATTACAGTAGGTTTGGGTAGAAAATATATAGTCAGGCCTTACATTGTGTCGAATCAGATTGTCTTTTTTTTTTCTTTCTTCAGTGTGGTGCTTTTGACCTTTACATTTAATACAATAATTTATATATTTAGGTTAAAACCTACCATCTTGGTAGTTTTTTCTATTTATGCTTTCTCTTTTCTGTCCTTTTATTTCCACTTTTTCTTCCTACTTTGGATTTATTCAGCATTTTTTATAATTCTCTATGACCTCAATTACTGGCTTATGATTCACATTTCTTTAAAAAGAGAGTGATTGCCCTAGGGCTTACAATAGTATCTCTAATTGATATGGGGAGTCCTCCCTTACAAATTTGGCAAGCACAATTTTTTTGTTTAATAACTCACCATAATATCTTTTACTATAACTGTAAATACAAAAAAAATGAGCTTTTGCATATATACTTAAATCTACTCATAGCTTTGTATTTATATGGGTTTAAGTTTGTTTTGTAATATTTATAACTCCATACAAAGAATTCCAAGTATTGTAATCCTTGAGTCATTTCAATATCAGACTAGTTAAACACTTGTTTATAAATTCCTCTTGAACTATTCTCAAATGGATGACTAAGTTGAATATTTACAAATAAATTTTAAGCCTGTCAAATGATTGAATAATACTGTTTTATATTTAAATATTACATATAGATAAGCCTTTTGAGATACAAATATTTTGGACATTTGTCCAGATGGGATGGAAAACTTCAGAATCTACATCCTTCTAAAAAGATTTTATTTGATGTTCAAAATACTAAAAAGAGAATAATAGTTACATACTGATGGATAACAGTAATATATCAAATATGTGTTTCAGTGGTAGAGATTCATTAATTAATTTAGCAACCATCTATTGAACATTCTTCTCTGTATGCTAGGAACTAGTTACAAATTGGCATAAAAAGAGAAAGATGTGGCTCTTTCCCATATAAAGTTCCAAGTCAATAGAAACAAATAGGTAATACAAAAGAAAATATGCAAATAATTATTTTCATAAACCATAGGGGATAGATTTTAAGATAGTATTTCCCAAATTTGGCTAAAGAAGAGGTCAGAATTCCTAACTTATAGTTCAATATTCTATTAATTGAAACATTAAAGCATAGTGATCTTGCCTGATTTTGAGATTTTACATATCAAATACTAAACAAAACAAAACAAAACAAAACAAAGAACAAAAAACTAGTAGCCTTTTACAGGTGGATATCATCATCATCGTCATCATCATCATCATCATCACATCATCACAGTTATCATCTTGGTATGTTTGAAATCCTTCCCGGTAAAGTGCACTGAAATTCAGTGTTAAGTGATTCAAACATCTAACCTTATATTGGAAAAGATAGCCTTGTATCTTATTGAAAAATGCTTTCCAAAGAAAAATAAATAAATGCCATGAATTTTCTTTGGATATTTCCATCACTGTCTGGAAGGCATTCATCTTCTCTAAAAATAAATTTCATGCTTTTCCTCTTTAAAGAAACTAAGAATATATGTTTTGTTTTGTTTTTCAAAATCCATGAGCCAGCATTCTCTGACAAAGAAAAACAAGGCTATACTTACTGCTGCATTTTTAAAGCACAGGAACATAAGACATCTAGAGACAACTTAGAAGTTTGCAGGAAATTTTTATTTGTAAGAAAAAATTCATCTTGTCTTCTTAAGAGGAGAACATTTAAGCTCCTATATCAAACCAAACAATAAAAAATAAAAGGCAGAAAAAGAACCCAGATGTGAGAAGGAATGCAAATCACCATACTAAGAAGCTGAGAAAATTACTCAGCAGGATCCTAAAATAATTAGGAACTGAGTGAGCATATTGGTAAAATATTAAAAGTACTTTGAAAACTCTTAAGTGACAATATATTTAGAAGATTTTTTCTTCCTGGACAGTATGATGAGACTTTTTCTGAAAATAGATTACCAGTGGGGTTTGACAGCTGTTGCAATATTTATTTTTCTTTTTATATAAAATAGGACCAGAAACTGAGGTTTATGTGAAGTTAAGTCCTAACACAGAGAAATGTTTCCATGTGTTTGGGTACTATCTACACTAGAATTCAGGGACAGGTAAAACCAGAAATTTCAGGTAAAAATTTGCTTGGTTTATCTAGATTTCCAGACTTCAAAAACAAAAGACAAGAAAAGCAAAACAAACAAAAACATCAAAATATGAGTTCTTTTGGCAAAGTTCTAGAAACTTGTTGCTGCTTCCATTTTAATAGAATTTTGACTTCTTAAAGGCTCCATTATCCGATGCATTATAAATATAATATTTCTTATGTAGGATCTTTGCAACTGCAAAGACATCAACTATAATTAATCTAATTATAACAGAAGCCTACACTTTCAAATTTGTTGGAGGGTTAAAATTTGGAGTGATATCAGAACTTGAATTAATTTTAAAAGCATGTGTTAATATGTATATTTCAGTAATGAAGATATTGAGCTATAAGGTAATTATTGTCCTCAGTTTTGAGGAAAGACTGGAAACTAAAATATCAGGAAGAAATCAAAGAAAAGATCAATTAGAGGCTGAAGATCAATTAGAAGTGTCAGTAGGTTGAGGCTTCAACTCTTTTAATTTCGTCTTAGGTCATGATCTTGACGTTGTGGGATCCAGCCTTGTGTTATACTCTATGCTCAGTTCAGAGTCAGCCTCATGTTCTTTCTCCCTCTTCCTTATCATTTCCCCACTCTCCCTCTTCCTTATCATTTTCCCACTCTAAAATGAATAAAATAAAATCCTTTAAAGAATTAACAAAAAGATCAATTAGATATGGCACAATTATGTATCTTAGAGAAAAGTGAAAGCAATGATAGCTAACAAGTGAAATAATTTACAGATCAATAATGAAGAACTCAAGACAGTCCATGAAGAAGCTCAACAGACAATGGAGATGAAATAGTAATTGCAAGAGTTGGTATTTAGAAACCTTAATGCTCTTTTGAATGTTGAAATTAAAAGGCTGAAATATCTTAGAGCCCATGTTTCTCTGCTCAGCCTTCCATATTCCACCCCAATTCCTCTAACTGCTTCTAAATTACTGACTTTTACAGTTACCTAAAATATGTACCATGTCAATGTGTCAATTTTTCCTGGTTCTCCTCAGGATAACGTTTTTGATATTGCCAGGACATCCATATACAAGGGGACTGACTCAGTACTGCTCTTCTGAACAGTGCTGCTTCTTGTATCCTAGTGACATCTCCCCAAATAATATTTTGTCAATAACATTTTCTAACAAACTGCACAACTAATATGCAGAGAACCTTTTTTCCATCACTCAACATGTGTAAGTGTGTTTGATCTCACTTTGTCTAGTTAAATAAGCTAAGTAATGGCTTGAAATTTCAAATATCTGAGTGATGACTTTTTTAAATTTCTATTTTAAGTGCTTACTATCTAAGACTAGACAGAATTTCATATTGGGTAGTCACTAGACTAATTTCTCAAACTCTGTTCTGGCCACAAAATTCCTCTCACCTGGCATGTGAACATTTTTGCAGGTGTTTGGGCCCTTTCCGGCCAGGAAATCCCTTGTCCTTTCCCATGAATCCATAAATTTCCATGTTCAGTAATTAGCTTACTGGGACAAGACTAGTGTTTTGTTTTGAACTCTTATTACAGTAGGTTAATTGTCTTTTATGCTACTAATAACCATTTATTTTTAAAACCTAAGCTAAGTAGAACAAAAATATCTCTTCCTTTCTGGTTGTCACACCTGAAAAACAGATTATAATGCCTGAATTATAATTAATAGGCAGTATAATTCAACTTGATTCAATGACCAAAAATATCTAGGTAGAAAATATCAATTTTGACTTGCTGTGACATCTCAAATCTATAAAAAGTGGATAGCACTGCAGCACAAATCAGTATGAATGTTTTGAAGCTGATCATATTAAAAAAAAAAACTAAACTTAATCTGCTGTTCATTTATATGTAAAAGTATGTGTGTGTGTGTGTGTGTGTGTGTTATACCATTTCTTGTCTGGAAGATTCTTGACAACAGTCATAATATCAATGTTATAATTGCAAATCCCAACAAAGCTTATTGCAAGGTATTATTAAAAAAAAGTTTTTAAAACCTGAACAGTTACCAGTATTGGTTTAATCAATCCTTACCAATGAGTTGATTTTAATTCAGTGTAAAATTCAGTAAAATATGTCCAGGGAACTAAATCCAAAAAGTCGCTGGTTATGGATTTATTTTTCCAATGTACAAAAGTCTAGAGAGAATAGAATAATGGATCCTGGTTACACACCATCTGGTTTCAGAAGTTGTCAACATATCACTAATCTGGTTTTACCTATTCATTTCCATTTCAAAGCATTATTGTATTACCTGTAAATTCTTCAGTGAGTAACCCTAAAAGAAAGGTTTATCTTTAGGATAACATATGTAACATAAATTATATGTTACAAAAACATATGTAACAAAATGCAGAGTAAGTGCTTAATAACTAATTATTTTCCATGTTCAAGCTTTTTTAGATATCTCATAAATGCATTTTTATGTTTGGTTTCTGAGTCAGGATCCAGAGTAATCCATACACTACATTAGGTTGCTATCTTTTAAATATCTTCTAGTCCAGGGTGCCTGGGTGGCTCAGTGGGTTGAGCCGCTGCCTTTGGCTCAGGTCATGATCTCAGGGTCCTGGGATCGAGTACCGCATCGGGCTCTCTGCTCAGCAGGGAGCCTGCTTCCCTCTCTCTCTCTCTGCCTGCCTCTCTGTCTACTTGTGATCTCTCTCTGTCAGATCAATAAATAAAATCTTAAAAATAAAATAAAATAAAATAAAAATAAATATCTTCTAGTCCATAGAAATTCTTATCTCTTTATTTCTTGCCACTTTTTGTGGATCAAACTAGTCATTTATTCTGTAGACTATCTTACATTCTTGATTTAGAAACTTGTATCATCATAGTGCTCCTCATTATTCCATATAATGATATTTAGACTAAGAAGATAGAATATGGTCAAATCCAATTCGTTGGGAGAAATAAATTGTAGACTATTTTGTAAAATCCTTATTACATTCATTATTCAGGAGACACATTCTGTGTAGTCATCCTGATTTTTGTGCTATTAGTGTGAATCAGTGAGCTTAGGAGTTGTCAATTTTATCTATTCACAATTTTTGCACAAATCTTTCAGCAATTAGTTTTATAGTCATTAATGATAGTTTCCTAGATTATTTCATTAACATTTACAAAAAGATAACTTTCTAAGTATGTTATTCTGAGTTTATTACTTAAAATTCTTCACTGAAGAACTTTCTATCATCATCTATTTGGTTAACTTAAAAATCGAACTGTATAAGAAAAATAGAATAACAGCTTGATTGTTTCTTTCTCTGTGTTTATCAATATCCCAAAGAATTCACTGTAGTCCTAGGAATCTGCAAATTTGACAAATATGTTTCTTAAGGTATAATTATGCTCTCTTCATTTTCTTTATGTGCATATTTGAAGTATGTCAACTGTATAGGTGTTAATTCTTGCTGCTCAAATTCTGGCAGGTAGCTTTCTTCAATGGATATGAGATCTCTATACCCTGGTACATATGCCCTATAAAATCTCCTGGTTTGAAGTGTTGGTAAGACCTATAAATATGATGTAATATCAAGCACTCTATAGTAAATGAGATTTTGCATATATAATTAATTCCATAATTGGTTGACTGAGTTAATCAAAATGGAGGTCATCCCTAGTGGACAACCCCTAAGAGAGATAGCATGAAACAGCTATCATCAACTGGCTGTGTTAGAAGGAAGCAAATAATCATGTTGGGATTTATTTATGAGAAGGATACATGGCAAGGATATGAAGAAAGCTTTTAAGACCTGAAAGCAGTTCTCCAACAAACAACTAGCAATAAAACATAAACAGGAGCATACATCTTATAACAAGAAGAAAATGAATTCTGCCAACAACCAATGAAATTGGAAGAAATCATTAAGCTTCAGATGAGATTTGAGACCCCATCAGCACCTGAATTTCTGCTTACTAAGGACTGCATAAGGGGCACAGCTAAGCCATACATAGGTTGCAAAGAAACTAAGGTATTTCTAAAAAATTTTTATTTGACAAAATTTCACACCCTTTAGTGATGAAAATGCACAAT
The DNA here is from genome assembly GCF_010015895.1 of Lontra canadensis. Lineage (NCBI taxonomy): Eukaryota > Metazoa > Chordata > Mammalia > Carnivora > Mustelidae > Lontra > Lontra canadensis. The sequence goes on along the minus strand of NW_022631056.1, from coordinate 5,929 downwards.
AAAATAGGAATACAAAGAAATTACCTCAGCATAATAAAAGTCATATGCGAGAAACACAGAGCAAGCATCATATTCAATGGAAAAAGACTGACTGCTTTTTCCCCAAGATCAGAAACAAGGCAAGGATGCCTGCTTTCAGCACTTATATTCAACATAATGCTGGAAGTGGTAGCCAGAGCAATTAATCAAGAAAAAGAAAGAAAAGGCATCCAGACTGGAAAGCAGGAAAAAAATGTATATCTGTTTGAAGGTGACATGATATTATCTGTAGAGAATCTTCAAGTTTCTAAAAGAAAACTGCTACAACCTAATAAACAAATTCAGCTAGGCAGCAGGAAACTGAACACAAGAAAATCAGCTGCATTTGTATACATTAACAAAAAACAGTAAGAAGGAAATTAGGTGGCTCAGTCCTTAATCTTCTGCCTTCTGCTCAAGTCATGATTCCAGGGTCATGGGATCAAGCTTCAGATCAGTCTCCCTGCTCAGTGGGAAGCCTACATCTCCCCTTCCCATTCCCCCTGCTGGTGTTCTCTCTCTCACTGTGTGTGTCTCTCTCTCTGTCAAATAAATTAAAAAAATCTTTTTAAAAAAATAGAGTAGAATCTAAAAGAATAAAATACTTAGGAAGTAAATAAGGAGGAAAAGACTTACATAATGAAAACTACAAAACATTGCTGAAAGAAATTAAAAAGGACATAATAAACATGTCATTCCATATCAGATTCCATGTTTAGAGATTGGAAGGTTTAATATTGTTAAGATGTCAATACTACTAAAAGTATCTACAGATTCAGTGTGATCCCTATTAAAATCCCAATGATGTCTCTTACAAAAATAGAAATACTCATTCTAAAATTCATATGGAACCTCAAGGACACCAAGTAAACAAAGAAAAAAAAATTAAAGATTTTATTTATTTATTTGACAGATCACAAGTAGGCAGAGAAACAGGCAAAGAGGGAGGGATGCAGGCTCCTCACTTAGCAGAGAGCCCGATGTGGGGCTCGATCCCAGGACCCTGAGATCATGACCCGAGCCAATGGCAAAATTCTTCACTGAAGAATCACTTTGCCCCAACAAAGAAAATTTTAAAAAGAATAAAATTAGAGGACTCAAACTTCCTAATTTCAAAACTTACTACAAAGTTACAATGATCAAAATAATTTGGTAATGGCATAAAGATGGATATAAAGAGCAATGGAATAGAAGTGACAGCCTAAAGTTAAATCCTTGCATATATGACCAAACAATTTTTTGTCAGTGGTGTTAAGACCATTAATGGGAGAAAGGACAGTGTTTTCAACAACTGGTGCTTGGAAAACTGAATATTCACATGCAAAGGAATAAAGTTGAACCTTCCCTAACACTGTGTACAAAAATTAACTCAAAATGGATCCATGGCTTAAATGTAAGACCTTAAACTATAAAACTCTTAGGAAAAAATGTAGAGAAAATAACTTTGCAGCAGAAACTTGGCATGATTTCTTGTATGTAACACCAAAGGTAGGAGTAAAGAAAGAAGAAAATAAACAAAATAGATTCGTAATTTTTTAATGTTCATCAAAAGATACTATCAACAGAATAAAAAAGAAATCCACAAAATAGTAGAAAAATTTGCAAATCGTATATGTGTTGTATAAAGAACTTCTAAAACTCAGAAAAAACTACAAAGCTCAGTTCAAAATTGGGTAAAGGACTAAAATATGCATTTCTCCAAAGGAGATATACAAGTGGCAAACACATACACAAGAAGATATTCAAGATCATGAATCAAGGGGGAAAATGCAAATCAAAACTACAATGGGATTTTGTCTCACATTCATTAGAAAGTCTACTTCAAAAAAAAAAATAACAATTGTTGGCAAGGGTGTAGAGAATTGGAACTCTTGTGTACTGTTGGTGATGTTGCAAAATGTTACACCTACTGTGAAAAGCAGTACAGTGATTTCTCAAAAAATTAAAAAATAAAATTACCATATGATCTAGCAATTGCATTTATGTATACACCCAAAAATTAAGAGCACAATCTTAAAGAGATATTTGTACACTCATTTTTATAGCAGCTTGTTTGCAATAGCAAAAATGCAGAAGCAACCCGTGGATCCATCATCAAATAAAAGGAGAAGCAAAATAGTACATACATATGAGGGAATATTCTTTGACCTTTAAAAGGAGAAACTCTAACATATCCTATAATATGCTAGACCTTGAGGACATTATGCTAAGTGAAGTAAACTAGTCACAAAAAGACAAAGACTGTATGATTCCACTTACATGGGTAATTAGAATAATCAAAATCATGGGAACATAAAGTAGAATTGTGGCTGCCAGGGACTGGAAGGATGCAAAAATGGAGGAGTTGCTTCATGGGTGGAGAGTTTCAGTTTTGCAAAAAAAAGTTCTGGAGATAGAGGGTGGTGATGGTTGCACAACAGGAATGTACTGTATACCACTGAACAGTACACTCAAAAATGCTTTAAATGGTAAATATGTTATGTGCATTTATCACAAAAAATTTAAAAAAATAAAAGGAAATCATAATATTACCCACCCATGTTTTCATTATCATGTTATTATCAACACTATAATTTGTTTTTCAAAGGAGCACATTTTTTAAAACATGTTAAAAAACACAGGTGTACAATAATTTCAAAATTTTGGCAAAGACAGCCACAAAACATTTCTATATTTTTGCAGAAGGGATAAGCAAAGGAGAGTAGTATTTGTAAAATTAATGACAATTCAATTTTGAATATTTTTATAGCAAAATTTATAATTCTGAATTTTAAAAATGCCCCATGTCCAAATTTGTCAGCATTTCAGTTTATAATTAGAGACAATTATTTAATAATATGTGATTTTTTTTGTATTTTCAAATTTATATTTATTTCTCCTTTTAAGTAGTTCTTCACAATGATCGTTGCCTAGCTTAAATATAAAAGAAAAACCTGTGTAGTAAGTTCTAGTTTCTACTAAAGAATAATATGGCATATATGGTTTTCTAGTCTTATATATTAATATACTTGCATTTATATATCATTCAACAAAAAGAATGAAGACTTTTTAATGAAACACATCTATAGATCCATGGCTTTCTATCCTTAATATGAAACTCTCTTCTAGATAAAGAAATGTATGGCCTTTGTTTTACATTTCTATACTCCAATATCCAACCTTCACTTCATTATTTATTTTCTCTTTGGTTGCTTTTTAAATTAAGATTTGTGGAAAACAATACCATAAAGAAGTCAATGAGAGATGTGTCCCTTTCCTGTTCCTAGCATTTGGAGTCTTGAAAGAAATAAATATAATCAATGAGTGCTTCCTGTGCATTCATTGTGTAATTCATTTAAAATAATGTCTAAATGTGTAATTCATTTAAAATAATGATTCAAAAATTAATTTAAAATAATTAAAGAAAAAAACAGTTTCCAGTATTTACTGAAGACTATCATTTTTGTTTTCTTTTGGTTTTAAAATTATAAATCTCAATGGCAAGAAGAGTTTTTAAAAGCATTATCATCTGAATGTGCTTTAAAGAATATGATAAACAGTATTTTATGGCATATAAAAATATTTATTTGTAAGCAAATACATGCAAGAATTATGTTTGACTTTTAACTATCTCTATATGTAATAATCCACAGCAATTATTCCATCATGACATTCAATAACTACAGTAAAAGAATAAAGGTTCTATATGATTAACTAACTGCTAAATTGATAGCCTTTGTAAAAAATTACAAACATTGTGGAGCTAACAAAATGTAAATAGTAAACAATTATCCCCAATATTCCCAATAAAATTGTTATCTGACTTTTTAAAACTAAACCTAAAGAGATTTTTGCTATATTATTACTGAGATTTTATAAACATCATACTTGTGATTTGTTTTTATAAAGCTTTATTCATGATTCTCAATTGCTTTTGTGTTTTATTAACCTCATATGATTTTTAAAATATTTTTCCTAGTGAGTTTTGTGATCAAGAAAATTTGGGTAACAATATAAACATGGAATGAGCTATAGATGTGACTTATCATGTTCTTATTTGTCATTAAAAAGTCAAATTAATAGGGATAGCATTATAAATTATATGAACTACTAAAGCTATAGCCTATTCCAAAATCCTTTATTAGATAGTATATTACTTTTAGGCTACCAAATTTGATGGTTGTTTCTCAGTCCACATCTCACTTGACCTACTGACAGCATTAAAAAAAGTTGATCATTTCTTTCTCTTTCAGTTTTTTCATTTAGCCTCCAAGAGACCACAATCTTGCTTAATCCTTAACCTTCACTCTGCACTCTGCACTCCCTCTCTTGCCTTCATCTCTTCTGTGGACTTCTCCTAAGCCCTGTGAACTATAATATTAAGGTGCCTTAGCAGTAACTCCATATGCAATGACTCCCTAATTAACCTCATTTTGTCTTGTAGTTTATAAGATATATATATAGAGAGAGACACGTGTGTGTGGATGTATGAGTGTGCTGATTTTTAAAATATATACATATATGAATATGTATATGTATATATACATACATAAGCTGATTTTTTAAAAAGACAATTATCTGTGAATACTTTCACTTAATTTACAGGCTGGACTTCTTGAGTAAAGAGTACTAGCAAATTTGACTCAAATTTGATTGGCTAGCAAACACTCCATGTATGGTAAGCAGAATGGCTTCCAAAGATGTCCTTTTCCTTATCCTCATATTTTGAAATTATGTTATATTACATGTCAAAAAAAAGTATCTAAAGATGAAATTGAGACTGTTAATCAGTTATCTCAAAATGCATAGATTAACCTATATCATTTGTGTAAACTCAGCAGAATTGTGAGTAAATGTATAAAAGAGAGACAGAAAACATAAGGTCAGAATAATCCAATAAGAGAAAGAGAAGGGAAAAAAAAAAAAAAAAGGAAAGAAAGACAAGAGCAGCCACTGCTTAATCTGGAGACAAAATGGAGCCATGATCCAAAGTTCAGACTTTAATAGTTGACAAGGCAAGAAAATATATTCTTTCTTAGATTCTCTAGAAAGGAATATAATCCTGCTAACAACTTGATTTTAGCCTAGTGAAATCTGCATTAGATTTTGACCCACAACACTGTAAGATATTTCTGTTATTTTAAACAACTGAACATGTGGTAATTTGTTGGAGAAGCAAGAGAAAACTAACACACCTTGGAAACTAGAGTTATTATACAGCTTCAGAGAAATTTAGATAATCATCTCGTCTGGATCTATTGTATTACATTCTAGGTGAAACTAGACATTTTCCTCCCCTCCTGCGTAAGATTAGTTTAAAGAGTAAAGTACTGAATCGCTTACTCTCTCTGAAGAGGAGGAGGGAAAGTTGTGCTAGTTGACTTATACAAGGTCTGAGGGTTATAATTTTGGAGCTGCTCTCTTGAGCAAACTTGTTGCATGTGAAGAGTGGCATCATGACTTCATTGGATCACTTTACAGAGGTTGGAGAACAAAAGAACATACACTGAAGTGCTCTGTGTGTAATAAATGGGTTTTTCTCTGATCCAGAGATCTCATGTTTCCTGTAAGAAGGGAAGAATCCAGGGAGAGGAGTGCAAGAACCCATTAACTTTATCTTGAAGAACTAAGTAGAATTATTATTATTATTATTATTATTATTATTGCTATTACTTAAGATTTTATTTATTTGAGAGAGGAAGACAGAGTGTGTGGGCACACACACATGCAACAGAGAAAGAGAGAGAGAGAAGGAGAGAGCAGGGACCCCAATGCGGAGCTTGATCCCAGGAACCCAGTATTATGACATAAGCCAAAGGCAGATGCTTAAGGGACTGAGCCACCCAGACGCCCCTCAGTGGAATTATTTTTGTCACATAACAGAAAGGATGCTGGTGATTCAAACTTGTACAGAAACCCTTCACTGCTCTCA
>NW_022631055.1:12717923-12758689 GCF_010015895.1 Lontra canadensis | reverse complement strand
AGGAGGACCACTTCTGATAACTTAAAAACTATATTCTGAATATCTGTTATCTGATATTACTAAGGAATATTGATGAACTCAGTTTTACATATATGTGTGTTGGGGTAGGTGTTGATCGTGGTCTTTAAGAATAGTACAGGTAAATTACTTATAAGATTATAGTCTCTTTTCAATTCAAGAGGAAGGCATCATCATTATCACAGTGACAGGATGCCTTAAATTCATAATCCCATAGAAAGGACTGTGAGGTTTATAGGAGTGAACCCTGCCTGCAAACAGATTATGATGTGATGCAGAGGTAGGAAAGCTGTCCTCATTAAATTATGGCGTGTGTTCACTGATGGCACATTTCTGCCCCCAGATCGCTCTTATGCTGTGGATGGTTGTGTCACACTGTCTTTCTTTCTGGAGAGCGTGGAAAGGAATTCTAAGGGGAAAGGTCTGTATTGAGGAAAAATTCTATTGATGAGAGGCTTTTAGGGGGAGGGTTTACTCTCAATAACTTTAAATATCATTACAGGTAAGAAAAGTTAATTTGCCTAGATGTGTGTAGAATGGAGATTGTTTCTTAGTTCCACAGAAGGAAGTGCAGCATTGCTTGTCTTGTTGAACAGCAAACTTGAGAAAGTATCTTGGGTTTTGGGTGAGATAGCAGGCTAGTTGTCTGCCTTCTTTGTGCACCGTTAACTTTGGTGATATAGTTTCTTTAATAATCCACATCAGGCCCCCAAGCTGTTTACTGTATAGTATTATTAAAAAGATGTATTTCCCTTTCAAATATGTAATTGAAAGGGAGAATTTTCTCTTGCCATATACAAGGCTTTTGTTGCATTATTTATTTGGAATAAATGGGGCCAGACGGTATGAGTGCAGTTAGGTTTTGTTGGAGGGGAGCTTGCAAAGACTTTGAGGCATGATGTGCAAGTGAGTGTTTTCAAATCTCAGAGGTGTGATTATGTCATAACAGCCATAACCTCTGGGCTTGCTTTATTACGTTTATTAAAACAAATCTGTATGGGGGTGCTGTGTATATTTTGGTGATGAAGGAAATGAGGTGGTTAATTTATTATGTGAACAGCACTTTCAGCTAACCACAGCGTGATTCACTGAGAGAACGGTGGAAAAGCCTCACTCTGTAGAAATGGCTGTTTTTTGATTTGTGGACCATAACTTTCAACACTAGAGCATGAAGTTTATCTACAGAATGGTTTTCTCTCTCTCTCTCTCCTTCTCTTTTTTTCCTAAAATGTTTTTGTCTGACTTTAAACTTGAATTTTTTCCCTTTATTTTATTTTGGGCATTTAGTGAATATGAATGATCCAAACAGTCCTTGCCAGCATGTTAAGGGGAAAAAATAAAAGAAAGGGATCCATGTGTTAGGGCATTAGGGAAGTTGGTAGCATCTTTATGGTTTCCAAGCAGCTCACACATAACCTCACAGGAGGCATCACAAAATAAATCAGTATTCCAGACCTTCAACCAATGAGGATGACTACCTGGTATCAGATGAGTTAAGGAAAAGTGAGGAACCTATTGTTCCTCCCTTTTGTAGGATGTGTTTATCAACATACTATATTAGAATACTATAGCACAAAAGGAAGTCGTTCTCATGAAAAGTAGTCTCTGACAAACGTTTGTTTGGAAGAGGGAGTTGACTATGGGAAGAGGTGAGGATGTAATGCCTCAAAGAAGTACACACACTATGGAATGGAATCAAAAGAAGACCTGCCCATCTAATGAGGAGACAGGGTATAAAGCACTTGCTGTATACTCATAAACAGCCTTTGCAGGACCAAGAAAAGTTTGTTTTCTTTGGATTTATGCCACAGCCAACATCATGTGGTGATGTGAACCTGCCTAGAGAGAGAGCGGAAAATAGGTCATCTTCCTGGCAGTATTTCTGAAAGACCCCCTTCATTTTCCAGATGTGCTGTGTACACCATTCACAAACAGAAAGTCTTAGAAATCAGTAAAGCATTTAAAAGGTAAGAGTTCATTAGAGCATTTTATATTTGGGACATTACAAGGATCCATGAAAAGGATGACAATAGGTTTTCTAGTTTATCTCTGGTCCTTTGGAGTGGCATACCACATTTCTTCAGAGTCTTCGGTTTGCTCTAAAAATTATGTCATTCCTTCATAGCACTTCCCCAGAGAGTTGGCAAAGACCAGGAGAAACATTATTTGTGTAGTTTAAAGACAGAGCGTAGAGGAGGGAGGTCCAGGCCTGTGGTTTATGTAAACAGGGAGACTGGGAGGGAGCACTGGCCCCCCTGGTTAGGCGATTACTCAGTCATCATGAGCAGTCAGTCAGGCCTGGCGAGAATGTGTCCACTTGGAGACTGTTCCAGCCACAGTGATTAGTAATGATCATCCACAGCCCCAGACTATGAGAGAAATTTATTTTTTTTAAATATTTTATTTATTTATTTGACAGAGATCACAAGTAGGCAGAGAGGCAGGCAGAGAAAGAGGAGGAAGCAGGCTCCCCGCTGAGCAGAGAGCCCGACGCGTGGCTCGATCCCAGGACCCTGGAATCATGACCTGAGCCAAAGGCAGAGGCTTTAACCCACCCAGCCACCCAGGCGCCCCGAGAGAAATTTAATTTTAAAAGCAATTGGATTATAGGCAAAACTTCATTTTAGTGACATTGGTTGGGGCTCTCAAACTTTTGAGATCTCCTCACTAAGAGAATGAAACTACCCAAGAGACATTAGGTCTGATACCACCTAAGCTAGCATTCACTTGCTCAAAGTGGATTTATCTTCATAACGATTTAGTTACCTTTTGAAAGATGGAAATTTTAAAATTATCCTTGGGAATTAACTTTAAAAAGTCTGTTACCCAACCCCCGCTCAAATGTCCCTCACAAACGCTTGCAGAGCATAACAGGTATGGATGGTATGCATGGATAACAGAGAAAACTTCATCCCTAGCACGCCCTCCATTTTCTCTGTCTTCCTCAGCATTTTCTCTTGCTGAGTCCTTTTGCTTCTCTGCCTCTATCCTCATCTCCCTTCCAACCTCCTGTGAGCTGCTTTTTGAAGAGGTAGTGTTCCCTAGTCCCTTACTCGGGCCCCCTCCTTCATATGGGGTGAAATACAACCAGGCTTTTTAAAAAGTGATTCCACCCTCGTTTACGATTTGAAACTTACTCAGATATGTGTTGACAAATTTAAGCAACTTTGAGTTTTTCAAAATACAAATTTATGGGCATGTTACCCCAGTAGCATTAACTGAACACAGAACCATTGATGGCAGCAGAATGCAGAAGAGAGCCAGCCCAATCTACTAGACGGTAAGAGCATGATTTTAAATAAAATGGAGCCACGGGTTGGGAGTGAGACAGCAGACATCTTCTTGTGGAGAAATCTCATGTTTCTCATTAAGTTTGCAAAGGAAATTTGGATTCTAGATTAAAATGCTTGGTTATGGGGCGCCTGGGTGGCTCAGTCGTTACACATCTGCCTTCGGCTCAGGTAATGATCCTTGGATCCTGGGATTGAGGCCTGTATCCGGATCCCTGCTCAGCGGGAAGCCTGTGTCTCCCTGTCCCTCTCCCCCTGTTTGTGTTCCCTTTCTCTGTCAAATGAATAAATAAAATCTTTAAAAAAAAAATAATTGGTTAGTCATACCTGGGACATATAACTATGTTCATTAACAAATACTCCTCCTTGTATTTGAGGAGTTATAATTCAAGGTGTGTTTAATCAAAAGTTCCCCGAGAGTTGTAGAGAGGGAACCTGCCTTAAACAGAAATTGCATGAACATTCTCACTGGCCCCCCTCCTCATTTCAGTATGTTGTGGTGGGAAGAACACAGAGCCCCAGGACGGCAAAGGAAGCTATGGTCTTACCTTGGTTTAGCTACATTTTCTTACGACTTTGGGAACGTAATTTTACTTATTGCCTTTTTGGAAAATAAAGTAAGGTTACCTGTATACTTTCTGAAAGAGTGTTAAAGGAAATAGCCCATGTGTATAAAAAAAGAAAGGAAGGAAAGAAGGAAAAAAGAAAGAAAAAAGATGTGAAAGTGTCTGAAGGTGCAAATGTGAAAGTGAGTTTATTTCAAATGATGGCACCATCAAATAAACAAGTTCTAATTACATTGGTGGGTGGTTTTTTTTTTTTTTTTTTGGAGGGGGTAGCCTTTGTCTTAAAGTTCTGTTTATTCCTATTATTGATTAATATGCTAAACTTATCAGGTATTCCTAGAATCATTCAATTTAAGTTACAAAAGACCTTAGAGTTCACACTAGTAGATAGAAGTATGTTCATTCCGGAAGAAGCTGCAGGGAAAGCTTCCAGAACAAAGGATCAGAGTGGCGGCATTGCTGTGGTCATAATCCAGGAATGAGGAAACAGGCCCATTGCCTGAGCTGCCTCTTATAAATACTAATGACAGGACGTGTTGCACAGGGCAAGATAGGCATTTGAAGTTGAATTGAAAAGTACACTTTAAACTTCTGTTAGTTATTACCTACAGAATTTTTTTTGTAAGTCTATAGTGCTTTACTTGTTATCCTGTGTATCCGATTCTTCTGTTGTGGTTTGCATCTAATGTTTAAATTGACTCAGTATTTTGGAGGTGGGAGGGGAAGAGGGTGGAATAGTCAAAAACAAACACAACAGCAACAACAGAAACAAACTCCTTAGTTTGTTGGGATGCACGATCTAGTTATGGGTTGTCAATAAGAAACAGCTGTTTGTTTGTTGACAGCCTGCTTTGCCGCTCCCATAATCAAGCTGTTTCTCATCATGTAATTACCAACTCTTTAGTATTTGAGGCTTGTTGTGGATTTATAGTTGGTTATATAACGTTTGCCAAAACGTCATAGTTTAGATAAAAAAATTAGTGATTCCCTTGTAGTCATTCTACTGAAGTATGAATGTGGGTTGTAATAAAAGAAAGATGCCTGAAGAGACTTCTGAAATTCATTTCAAACTTCAGGGAATGTAGAGGGTGTTGTGTGTGTATTTTCTAAGGAGGGGAGTATCTCTGTAACTCCTGCCCATCTTGTAGACTTAGTTGCCAATTGGAAAAGCATTCAGTGTTCTTTTCACGAGTGAAGTTAAGCGGCACGGATGTGGGTGGCAGGATCGATTTCCTTCTGATCCAGAAGGACATGGTTTCATTCTTCTGTTCGTTTGTTCTTTCTTTTTTTTTTCTGTCTTCCCAAAATCCTGTTCTGATGTTAAAGCCAGGAATGAAAGGAAATAAAGTCAAGTTTAAGTTCTCTGAGAGTCCAAGGTGATGTTTCGGCCTCCTGGATCGCTTTACTAGCTGAATCAAAGCTGAATGTGCCTCCGACCCTAAAGAGACCCTATCTAGGACATTTTATAAACAGATCCCTTTTTCAATCTGGATTCTGCTGAGTGAGGTCCTTTTTGAAATTAGGGTAACCTGTACTTTAGGAAAACAAGCCAGAAAGGTGAAGTTTCGATTGCTCCATTTAGTTTTACTCTTCGAAATAGAGCAAAAACATCTCCTAATCATGCCTAAGTCACAACTTCTCTTGGAATGAAAGTATCTGTCCTCAATTAATTTTTTCATAGTGCAGTTACTTAAAAAAAATCTTTTTAAAGACTATAGTACCACGAATTTTTATTTTCATAGACTCCAAAGTAATGTCATAATTTTTTTATTTTCGTAGACTCCAAAGTAATGTCACAGTTTTCTTCTTCCTTTGATAGGTTTGGAATTATAATGGAATTTAGAATATTTTTAGGAATTTTCTCTTTGATCTCAAAGATATTACATAAATTAACTTTCTCTATAAAAATATTTCTCTTGAAAGATACAATAATATGCGAATAGTAAATCCTCTTTGAAAGAAGGTATGACTAGGAAAAAGGAATACTTTAAAATTTATAAAAAGTAAAAGTTTCAGGAGAAATGTATATTTTATGTGCAGAAAGTCTTTATTTCTATTTTTTGCATGGGTTCTTAACTGTATCTTTCACCAGAAGTCTGCATCTACTCTTTTCTAGAAGTATAAGTCATAGAAACATTTTACTTTACTTCAAAATGCTTGCTCTCTTCACAGCCAGTGATTCTAAATGTCAGTGGGAATTTGACTGACAATGATTTCACTAGGTGGCCGGTGACAATCTATACTTAGGATTATTACCAGAATATGAAATGTTCTGATTTTGTGTGTGTTTTTAATATATCATGAGGATGACATTTTATATAGCTACTTGAAACTAATTACAGTTACTATCAGGGCAAGATTTAATTCTTGATTTTAACACATGGGCTGTGCCATGAAGTTGCAGTCCGAAATTAAAAGATTATGTCTGGCTTAATCAGAACAGGTAGGAAGTGATGGAGTAAAAAGATGAATACTTTCCTAGGTGCAGCTGTGCATATATTCTTAGGGCTTCGTTAATTAGCCAAAATCTGTTGTCTTAGTAGTACTCAGGTGGATAATTCAGTCAAATGAATCACAGATGATCCACAGTAAAGAAACACTTTACTATTTGGGTGTTAGGAAGATAATTTAGTTGTAATTTTAAGAATTTCGTTCCTAAATCACTTAATGGTATATCGAATTTTAGCTGCCCCAAATCTATGTGGACAAAAATTATTGTTACAAAAAGAAGATGTACAAATCCTTTATTCCAACTACCTTTTTGAGAGGAGGAGGAGGGAGATTTAGAGATGTTACAGGATATAATTACAGTTTTCTACTTTGTTTCTCTATGTCAAACATTTCTATTTGGACAAGTTTTCTTTAAAAATTGTGCTAAAAATCCATTATTATAGAACCATTAAAAATGCTGTTTTATTATCCAGTGATTAATATCCATGACCTTTATTTTTGGATCAGGTTCATAAATATATACATTTTTCTATGTCAGTCATTGTCTAGAATTTCATTTTTGTTCTGCTTTCCATTACATACCATGAATTATATGAAATTAATTTAATCGCTACTACAAACAGAAATTGAATGTGCCCTAATCCAGAGTTACGTTGTTTGCTTTTACAACTGTAAGTCATAAGTAATTAATTTTCCAAGGAAAATTAATTCACTTACCATTCCCAGTAGCATCATATGTTGACACAGGGTTATACATAGTTTAATATTTTTCTTCAGCATGCTGGCCTCAACTTTTGAAGACCTTAAATGAAAACAAATTAAAATTGACTCAACTGTATATAATTTGGAGTCCTTTAAAATAAGTGTTGTTGTTAATTGCTATCATCCAGGTGATGACTCGAGAATTATATTCAAATTTTACAAAATCTCCATTGGTATATTGACAAGTCTGAAACAATATTTTTTTTAAAAGTTGTTCATACGATAGTTGCCATTAATATTTTCTATTCCTCAATTACGAATAAAAACAGTTTACACCACAGCCATCCGTCAGCAGTAGTAAAGCAGTTTTACCATCACTCAGTTGATAGGATAGTGAAACAAGGTAACTTACTTACTGAACATTTCGACCACCTAGAATAGCAGCCATCATATCTTATTCTTACAGAGCTTATTTTCAGTATCCAGTATCAGTCAGTAGAAGGATTTCCATCAAGGTCATCTTAAAACATAGAATGTGAAAGGTGTCTTGTTTTAAACCCCTAAATATTTTTTATTATAATGACTGCCTTTCTCTAGTTCTTTCCTGTTTTATACTTTTTTTCCCTTTGCTTTCCATAGAGACTAATGTGGAAAATGAAATAAGCAAAAGTCTTTCGGTTAAACAAGTTGGGTTTCCCCTAGCTCCTTCTTGTATTCTGGGAACTCAGAAAATATGAGCAAACGAAATTTAGCTTTTCTTTTGCATTTGCCAGGAGGTTATTTTGTAAGGTGATTTTTTTTTTTTCTGGTTCGTAGAACTCTATAAAACATATAGTGTTTATTACTTTATTTATATTTATTTAAGTCACTAAGGTGAAACTCTAGTGATGGTGGCAATGTTACAGTTTTAACAAGTGGGGGCTTATTTTATAAAGGTGCCTTTGTGGCCACAGCTTTCAAAAATGCAGGGGGTTAGCAGTGAAATGCTCTTTATACCTTTTGGAAAGAAAATTTGCTGTTTAATTCCAGTGTAAAAATACTACTATAATACAAAATCACCTCTGTTATTTTTTTATAACTGTTCATTGTTATAGTTAGTTTTTGTTTTTTGTTTTGTTTTTGTTTTTAATCTGTTCTCATAAGAGTGAACTCTGTACATTCCAAAGCTGCATCAGGAAAAAAAATAAAGTGTTTTACTTGCTACTTCTTTCATAAGGAGGATGACAGAGACGTCCCCTTCCCTGTGCTTTAAAGAGTTTCTCTGAGTGGCCTTCAGAATTATGATAATGACTTTCTTTTTATCATCAGACAAAGTGAAAAAATTGCATGTGTCAAGTCATGTACATTTATGCTTACGCTCTGACTCGAATACAGATTGTTAGTCTCATTTAAGGGAAATCAGTCTTTCCAAAATAAGTTATGTAGGCAGTTTAGGCAATGATTATTCTAAAAACTTTATTCTAAGTCTCACCATATACCTACAGTATGATTAGGTATAAATATGTATGATAATTCTGCATGCATTCTTACAGTTTTTAAAAAAATGCCTCTGCCTTCTTTCAGAAATGAATACAACAGGATTAGTTTATCCTTGTTTTGAGGTGGAAAAGTAAATGTGTGCTTGCAGAGGAATTTGCTGGTATAAATCTGCATTATATTTCACAATATACTCTCTCAAAGTGTTACATTTGAATGGCACGAGTTTGTCACATCTTTTATTAACTTTTATTTTGTGTCAAAATAAATACCTTTTGGAGAAACATTTAAGTTTCAGTAAGCTAAGAAGTCTAGAGGGTTGTATGTGTGGTGTGTATACGAAAATAGGTTGCAAACGTGTGGGGAAAAGAAGTGCTGAATTTTAGCTACGTGGTCCTTTACTCAAAGCCATCAAGTGTGCATAGTATGTTAAAATATATAAGAATTATAGATTCAAGGAATAGTGTTAGGAGAAGCAAAATCTTACTTTCAATGATCATGTTGTTGATTCGGTTAGAATAGAAATGACAAGACTTTGTGATAGAAATAGGAATGCTCTTTTTAAAAATTATTTAATGTGGAGATGGTACAAAATTTATAGTTTGCTGAATAATAGTTGTGACAGATATTAAAAACTATTTGTGCTGTTTGTGACAAGTAGACAAACGCTTGTGTGTGTGTGATGAAGATTCTGAAGAACTTTGAGCAGATGCTTGATTTTGGCAAATAAGATTTTATTTTTAATCTGTAAGCAGAGCATAAATAATCATTCTTATTCCTGAATAGTTCCTAAAGTATGGTGCAAGTGTGGTTTGCAGATTGCTGATACCTGTTGGAGAATGATATTGATGTTTTGTAACATATTACTATTCCATAGAGTCCTTAGCAATACCACTAGGTAGAAAAGTAAATTTGTATTTAACAAGATACACAACTATTAGTTTGCATTCTTTACCACACTGTTCTTTCAAAAGACTAAATTTAAATGAGTTTGTACTTCACAGAAGTAATAATTAAATTAAAGGGATACATAGGAAAGTAAAATGGCAATTTACCTCCCCCTGAAACTAACGAAATTTTCCCAAGTCCTTTAAAGCAAATCATGTTCCCATTCATTATCTCATACCACGTTATTGACAGTAGGATAGGTTGGGTTACATTTTCGCTTTTACTAGAAACTCAAATAAAATGGTAGTCAAGGTAGAGAGTAGTACTACCTTAGAATATCCTCTTTTATGCTTCTTTTAATTTCATATACAACATTGTATTATGTCCTTTTGGCTATAGGTCAGCTTATCAAGATACTACCCTTTTCTTTTGTAAGTACCACTCATAGTTTTGGGTTGTCTTCAATCTGATATATAAGAATGCTGCTTCTTCAAGAAAACTTCATGTATATATAAGAATGCAGAATAATTTAATGGTCCCCTTTTGATGGGTTTAAATGAACTAGAGAGTTGTTAATTGCAGTGGATGGATTTCCTCATTTGTCCTACTAAACCTGCTAATCAGAAGAAGAAAGTGGCAGGAGAACCTTTAAGTAATGTCCTGTCTCCAAACTGTCATATTGTGTTTGCATATTAACCCAGAAAATTTTTTCAGTATATATATATATATATATATATATATATATATATATATATATATTTGAGGAATTATTTTTAGATTCTGATTTTTATTAAATTTGCAAAAATTCAGAGAACCTCTTTAACCAATAAACATTGCTACTACGTGTATCATTTTAGAAGGAACCCTAATTAGAAGCTATTTTTTTTTTTTGAGTTTTACTCTTTACTCAAATTTATAGGAATGCTCAAAATGTTTTTTTTTTCCCCCTCTATAAATGTAAACAGAATGAAATTAAAATTAACTGGTGATTTCCCCCCTGGAGTGATTAAAAGAAAAGTATTGTATTTTGCTAATAACAAACTTGGACTTATTTTGAAGTTATTTTGAAGTTATTGTACATTCTACATGATATAATGTGGAAATAAATTCTCAAGGAGTAAGGAAAGAAAGACTATTCCAGCTAATAAGAGAATTTCATTTTAGAGGGGCCACCAAAGAGTCTGTCATGATTGACAAGTATTCTACTGGAGTCTTTCTTCTCTTTTTCTCTTTTTTTTCCTATAGCAGTGTTGAAGTCAGTCAAAGTATATATATACAAAGCTGAGTGAATACCAGTTTCCCCAGTACAGGGGCTATTTTTTCAGGAAGTCTAACTCAAACCAGATGTTTTGCCTAGACCCAGAGTTTGTTGCTGCCAAGCATCTCATCAGAGGTCAGAGTTCTGGGCTCCGGGCCCTGCTAGAATTCTTTCACAAATTGCTATTCGGTGAGGTTTTAATCCTAATGGAAAGAATAATGTGCTTGTAAAATCTGCAGTTATTACAAACACAGTATACATATTGTGGACTTCAAATGACTACATATTTCATTCCCATAAACAGGGAACACAGATGAATGCCTTGTGTGATAGCTTTAGACATTCTCACTAAAATCTAGCATACAATTTATACCACATTAACCATTTGCATTTGTAATTCCCCCATAAAAGTAGCTGTTATCTTTGGGTGACAACTGGTAACCAACTCATGCCCTCCCCCCCCCCCAGTTTTTTTTAACAAGCTCTACAACCTCATATAGCTGTATAAATGCAAGAATTAAAAGCATTTGGGACCAAATATTGGATATTCTCTTAGGAAGATCTATGAAAGCTGTAGTACTAAGTAAAAAGTTCTAAAAGTAGAGCAGAAGAAGCCATTGTGCCAAGACTTAACCATCCCATATTTGGAAACACTTTTGATAAAACTGAATTTATTTACTCAAATTAGGATGAAGAGTATTTCTTCGTAATGGAGAATGTGATTGGTGTATGTAACTGAACTTAAATTGTGCGTCTTTTGAAAAATTAAGGGAGATTAGTGAGATTTATTTTATCTCTGCTTACTGATTTTTTATGCAGATATTATTAGTTGCTTATTTTGAGACATTGTTATTGTTGATTATAAGCCCAAGAGAAACTTCCAGGTAGATAAAAGTGTGTGAAACCAGAGCATCACAATGTGGGCTAGAGTTAATTATGTTAATTAGACCATACCTACTAAAACTAAATCTGAATTTGGGACAGATGTGTGTTAATTTTTGTTAACAACAAAACAGAGAGAGTCTTAATTTCTGAAAATGAGAGAAATTGAACTTAAAAGAAAAAACAGATTCTAGTGTCCCTGAATTATCTCATAACCATATGAAAAGGTTTTTTGGTTTGTAGCATTTATTTGGGAGTTAGAGCCTAATTTCTAAATACCATCTGTTTGTTTTCATTTTTAAGTGTCAACAATATTGGGCATAATAAATAGATAAACAAGGCTCAAACAGTTTCTCTAAATCTTCCAAATACATAAAAATTGGTTAACCATGGGAGTCCAGAAAATTCTAATAGAACCTTATGATATAGGTAGTACCTTTTAAACTACAGTTTTGATTTTGCCCTTCATTTCTACAAAAGAAAATCAACATTAGTATCATCTCTACTGCACAGATACAACTGCATTGGTATGGAGAGGAGTCATAATTTCTGTGAACATTTAAATTCTGTTAGCTGGCAATAAGTGAAAAAAATACTTGTTCAAGTGTGTGACGTAAAAAGAAAATGCAGAGCATTTGTGTTGCATTACTTTCAAGTTGTGGAACAACTTTTAAAAGCTATTTTCTCATTAATCTTTATGCTATTTTATGCCTCTGAAGACCTAGCCTGGTGGCGGATCTTTTGCAGAGTGTTATTTTCTGATGTTATCTCCCTTTCCACATAAATGCTTATAGTATTTCATATTTACTGCTCTGTTACTTAGTTTCACCTTATATCATTGCTTACAAGAGACTTTTTCTTGGGAAAAGGTGCAAAATTGCATGGTATTTTTATTATCTTTGACATTCCAAAAAGTGAAATAATGTTTTTTTTATTTGATCATAAACTGTAATTGGTGGATGCCCCTCATCCACCATACAGACAGGTGACACCATCATCAATTTCTGTACAGAGGTTGAAAACAAATGTCAAAACTTGAGGCTACATTTCATTCTGTATTGCACATTCAAGTGCAATTAAAAGAAAGTCTGAGACTGTGATCAGTTAATGAGAAACAAACAATCTCATATTAATGAGTTCCCATTTGCCAATAATTCTGTCATTTGTAACTTGAATCAGTCATCACCCCTGCAAATAGCCCTTTCAAGACATTATTTGCAATTTTGTCTTCTGTTTTCTGTCCTTGATGTTGTGAAAATGGCCGTCTACTGTTACAGGAATGAAAAGAGATCCCGTTCAAACATCTTTTGTGTTTCCACTTTCAGTGAAAAATGTTTTTCAAACCTGCAGCTGGTTATTTCTGCAGGAGTTCCCACTTATGCTCAGATTTGATTGACATTTTGAAATGGCAGCTTTTCATGAAAAGCTGTTAACTTGTAGAATTCAGTTATGGTACTAAGACAGACTGACTTTGTTCTGTGGCTGGGACCTGTCCAAACTAAATAGAACCCTGCATCTGAATTTAATAGTGCTACTCAGCCAAGATAGGGCAGTTTTGCATTTTTTTTCTCCAAAACTCTGATGCTTCTTATGTGTTCTAAAACTAACTTGATGGATATTCATCCCAACATCTCTCTGTTCTGTAACCGCTTTAATTGACGTATAGAGTCATTCTCTTATTTACCCCCTTAAACATCTAATAGACTAGGACAGTGCTTTAAGATATGCTGAGAAGAACTTATTTCACAATTAATGTTACAGAGCACAAAAAATTTAGGAATATTAATAATTGTTTTCTTCCACTATAACGGATCTAAAATGTTTGGGGACATGTTGCTACTAGGACTTACAGATTCATTTGCTCTGTGAAAATATTTGAAAACTATTTTGCATATTATACTATACAAATACGGTTTATTAATATTTATTCATTTACCCAACAAGTAATTGTACCTTCAGTTTCAAGGCAAATGTGCTATAAACCATGGGAATCTCAACATGATCCCTGCCCTTAGGAATTTGGAATTCAGTATCTTCTTATTAAACTAACTAAAAATTAGTGCTTCAAAATGCACCAATTGATAACATCTAGTGATAATGATGTTCACTTTTTCAAATGCCTAGCTGTTCTTGTACTCGATTTCCATATAACAGTCTCATGCGGCAAGTAAGAAAATTTAGTATCCTAGTCCTTGTGGGGTTTTTTGTTGTTGTTGTTTTGTGTGTGCATGTGTGTATGGTCCCATGCTATCTGTCAGGAAATATAAAACTCTGGTTTCACTTCCAGATTTTAGGACACTATTTGTTGTGTTATGTGGGGCTCTTAAACCTGAACTTGATACCTGGTTTCACCTGTCTTAATACAGAGAACTGAGACAGTTAATCACTAAAGACCCTCGTCACTTTTGCGCAAGCCCTGATTTTCCCCTTCTTAGCTCCTACTCCTGCAAGTTTAGTTGAAATAGGGGACTCAGGATGATTATATGCTTTATATTAGCTGTTGCTGGCATATTGCTGCTGCTTTACCCTTAGGTAGATGGTCTTTACATTCCAGATCACATCCTAGTGTGAGCTAGAGCTGTGCTGTAGGCCCTCTGAGAATGTTCCTGTATGTAAGATACAATGTTTTAATTTTTATTCTGATAGCTCTAAAGCAGAAAGAAAGTCGGGGTTGATATTGGTTGAAAATATAAGCTAGAAAGATAATTTTAATATTATCCCTGGATTTTAATTTCTTTTGATGATGTGGAAGTAGTTTTAGAATCTTAGTTTGCATATGTGTTAAACATACCCATAGACTCATAGTTGGCCAACAGGTAGCCAGAAGGCATTCCTCAGTCCTTCTGTGGGAATATCAACTGATGTAACTATTTCATTGTACAGATTGATGGTATGTATCAAGGGACCTTAAAATATCCCTTTTTGTTTTAACCAATTCTTGGGGTGAGGTGATTATGTCCTAAGGAAGTAAGTTCATTTTTAAATCTGATGCATAAACATATTCTTAAACTTATACCTATAATTGAATACTGAGAAAGCAAAAGAAAATGTTCAATTAATAGAAAGACTGAATTAACTAAAGTGTGTCCATATAATTGAATAATTTGCAATCATTTAATATTAAGTTTCCAGAGAATCTTAAAATGTCCAAATGCTCATCAGAAAGCTAGATTTATATTTGTATTACAAGAGGAAAAATATGCCTTGGAAAAGTTAAAAGGAAAAAAAAATCCCTAAAAGTTAAAATCAGTTGCTCCTCAGTGATAAGACTGTATATATTATTTTCTTCTCCTTTATGCACCTGTACACTTTTGTAATTTGTTATAATTAAAACATGGAACTTTAATTTTGTGGGAGAAAAAGATTTATTAAAATGAGAAACAAACAAAAAAAAGTGGTTAAACTTTGGAATCTTAGAATCCTGTTTTCTGATTTCTTTCAAAGGCTTAGCTTAAGAGCTTGAATAATGGTCCTAGTTCAGGAAGTGAAAGACTGTAACCTATAGGCCATATTCTACCACAGAGGATTTTGTTTGGCTAGCACTGGAATATTAAAATGATTTTTAAGTTTGAATGCCCTTAGGAAAGGGCACACCCTCTCCAGTATACCATCAGCCCCTACCTATCTCTGTCATATTCCTGGCCTGATTCATACCTTTGTGTATGACCTTCCCAGGCCTCTGAGAGGCAGATGTTGTGTTTGTACAGCTCTGTACCTAAGCCAAATACCTTTCTCAGTAGAAGAATGGGGTCCATTGTAGTTTTTGGTTTTGTTTTGCTTACCCAGCCGGTGAGAATGGCGATGGTGATCATAGCAGTTAGCATTTGTTGAGCCCTTATAATCTGCCAGGCTTATAATAAAACTTAGATTGATCAGGTAATCTAATTTTCACCATTCTGTAAGGCTAGGTGCTATCGTTTCCTCCATTTTATTGAGGAAACAGCTGAAGCTAACCAAAGTTAAAAATCTGTTAATAGTAGAGCCAAGATTTGAAGCTAAGTCTACTTTTGATTGAAAGTCTGTGCTCTTAGTAGTTAAGTTGTATGCATAATTAATATACTTGAGCATCTCTGGGATTCTAACCATGCTGCTTATGTTATTGAAGAGAGAATTTGGCAACAATTGCCATTCTCTTTTATGCATGCCACAAATAAAAGGAGAAAATGGTTTTGGTAGTATTCTTTCTACTTTTATTAAACAATAAACTGTATTATTCATGTTTAGTTTATAATTGTACATTGTGTTAAGATCAGAAAGAGAGGAAACACTGGTGTTTGCTGTGGAAACTTGGTATAAATGGTTATTCTCTATATTAAAGAATAGTATACCTATTTGTTAACATAAAATTATGTTGACTTCACATATGTAATTTTGATTTGTTCAGTTCCTGTTATATAACATATTCAGAACATTGCATAACCCCTGCCATAACTATCTAAAAACAAAGCTCTCTGCTAAATACCTTGATATACAACTTTCAGAGTTCTATAGACCTAATGCTCATTATGTCAAGTATGTCTTTTTTTGTTTTTGTTTATACCTTTTGTTTTATTTTTGGCCAAAAAAAAAAGGGGGAGGGGATTCTGATTAGAGGGAGAAAATTGGTTTATATTGAACAAATATGCTTTCCAAAGTTTCTGATGATCTCATGAGGGTTAAGTCACATTCTAATGATCTCATGAGGGTTAAGTCACATTAACTCTTAATATCTGAATCCCTTTCAGAAACTGTGACTTGCCATTTTCAAGTTATTTACAAGTGTTGGGAAAAAGAGAAAAACACAGAAGTGTTCTCTGCTTTAAATTCTTCAGGGAAATGTGTTCATTCAGCATACACAAGCATTTATTACACTGGAGTACATGGGAAGTTCGAAAAGAGGAAAAAGCAATAAGTAGAACCTTACCCCTGATGGATAATTTTTGGAACTGTGTAAGAAGTAGATGTTCTGAGTTCGTGCATGTCAAAAAGGTATTTGACTTTCACATTTGAATAATAGTTTCCCTGGGTGTAGAAATTTAGGTTGAAATAATTTAAATAATTTTTCCTCCAAGATTTTGTTGCATCCTTTCTGTTGCCTCCTTTCATCTAGTGGAATTGGTGATGATCTGATTCTCATTCCTTTGAATTCCTTTTTTCATCTCTTTTTTATATGCTTGTCTTTTTTCATTCATTGGGCTGAACACCTCCATAATCTGAAGATGACTTTTGGCTCTGGGAAAATATCTTGTGCCTCGCATTTGATTTCTTGTCCTGTGTTTTCTCTAACTCTGCTAAGGTAGGAAAGGGACATCTTAGGTGGAATCTGTCTTTTTCTCCTGAAATTTTCAGCTTCTGATTTTTGTTACTGTTGTTGCTCTGGGGGACCCCTCAACTTTATCTTCTAATTTTATTTTGAATATTTCATTTTGGTAATCTTATTTTTAATTTCTAAAAAAAAAAGGTCTCTTGATCTCGAATTCTTTCCTTATGGTATTATGTTCTTGTTTTTTTGTTTATATTTTTAGCTACAACATTTTCTTTTATTTTCCTAAGAATGCAGACCGGAGGGATTTCCCCATTTCTCCTGCCTTTTGTTTGTTTGTTTGTGTTTTGGTTTTCTGTTATCTTGATATTTCTTAGAATGAAGAGTTTTTCTAAAAGAGCATTCTAAAAGAGTTTCTAAAAGAGCATTGGTGATTTCTTCCTATTTAAGAATATCTCCATATGAGGCTGGATAGGGCTTTGATATATACACATGGACTTTATTTCATTAGCAGGCTTTTCTGTCTTGTGATCTCTTGAGATGAGGTGTCTTTTCTTAAACTGGGGAATGTCTATATGCCGCATTTCAGAAGACTTTTTCCCTGGGGTCTTTTCAGTTTCCTTAGTGAGGAATCTTATATTATTTTTTTTCCCTTTGGTGAGGGAAAGTAGGATAAATATTGAGCTATATAGTTGGAATAAATAATTTAGATGATGCTTGTGGTGAGTTTGGAGAGGTACTGGGTTGAGTAATGTCCCCTCAAAATTCATATCTACCCAAAATCCTCAAAATGAGGTCTTATTTGGAAATAGGGTCTTTGTAGATCTAATTAAAATGAGGTCATACTGGGTTAGGGTGGGCCCTCATCCAGTGATACATAGAGAAAAAAGAATGCTCTGTGAAGATGAGACAGAGATTGGAGTGAATATAGCTGGAAGCCAACGAATACCAAGGATTGCCGGCAACACCAGAAGCCAGGAGAGTGACATGAAACAGATTCTTCCTCAGAGATTTCAGACTTCTAGGCTCCACAAGTGTGAGAGAATAAATTTTTGTTGTTTTAAGCTACCTGATTTATGGTAATTTGTTACGACAGCCCAAGGAAACTGAACTGGGTCTGCAGCAACCAAATCAACAACCTGACCAGCATACTCACCAGGCCTTTTGAATAGCATCTCTTGGCTCCTGGCCTTTTCCATTTGGGCACTGTACACAAGCATTTCAAAGGGCCAGACCTCAGACTGGAGAACTCAGGCATAAGTAAAGGATTTTCACTTCTTAGTCCATGAGATTTTAGCTTTCCAGATTAAGAAGGAATTAGCCTCTCCCCTGGTGTAAGTAGGGGTTGGAAAGATTCAGTCCTGGTAGGGTGTGGCAGAGCCTTTTATCTGCACTCTGGTTCTGCTCACTCAGCATTTGTGGTTGGGGGACCACCGGCCCATCTCAGGCATGATAAAAGGGATTGTGGTCCTAGGACTTGCAGTTCCAACATTAGGGGTCTTACGAAGTAGCGATGTGATTCCCCACCTCAGATTTCTATCAGGATTGATTGTCTTAAGCACTGGGCTGCTTTTTCCATGGCGTGCTGTACTGAAAACCATCTCCTTTCTACATGAAGTCAGCCTGCCAGGAATCCTGGCATGTTAATTTTTACCTCTCATAGAAGGCAACTGTTGTATAGTCTGACTTAGAATTAATGCCCCAGGTCTTGCTCCAGTATGGTCCCTGACATACCCAAGGCCAGAGCCTCTGTAGTGGTTCTGCCTGATTCATGAGCTCCTTCCTCATCTGTGTCTGCTGCATTAATGCCCCAGCCTGCAACTTCTTCCTTCTGACTTTCCTTCCTCAAGAACCCAATTCTAAGGCCTCCAGGAAAACATGTTCCTAGCCATTGAACTGTCTCTAATAGCAGATACATCATAGAGGTTTAGGCAAGAGGGAAAACTCAGGCCTTTTTTTCTTTTTAAATTATCTTCCCATTTTCGTTTCACTTTCTAGAGAAAAGTTGTAGAACTCAAGCCTTTAAATTCAGTTTCTGTTAAGATGGATAGTTTCCTAGGTGAGTTATCAGTAGTTAAAATGCATATCTGATTTTTAGGAGTAGCCATTGGTGAAACAAGTATGGCATAGATTCAAGTCACTGACAATATGTGGTTTTCTATGCTGTCTATGCATTGATTTCTATAATGAGTTTCTAACTTTGTCCTCTGGCTTCACTAGCTAACTCTAATTCCTTTTCTACTTTTTCTTTACTTCTGGGAAGGTATTGCTTCTGTAGATTTCACACTGTAGAATGAAACTCACCTCATTGTGACCCCTAACCTATGTAGTAAATCCTCTGAAATTAATTTTGGTTCTTTCTGATCTGTGCCCCCATATGACTCCCCCCAAGGTTTCATTATTAGATTTTGACAGCCTTTTAAATTTGTAAGTGCCACAAATTTGTCACTAGAGATGAATGGGTAAAAAGAAAATTCCTTGCAGTGGAGGATATGGGTAAAATATTTCAAGCGACAGATCTGCATCAATAATGTTAATGTTTATAGGGTGATGAAAACCATATAAGTCTTAAGCCAGAATCTTGTTTCAGTTGAGTCTCAGAAATTTTGACCACAGAAGCCAAGGCACATTCCATTTATTCCAGCAAATGTTTTTTTCAAGTCCTTTCCAACTGTCTGAAAGACAGTTGTCACTCTTGAATGCCTGAACCTTGTGTTTTTTCTACCATGTTAGTTAAGAGCAACGGAAACATTGTCTACTATTCCCAAGATGACTTTTGTCTTGCCTTGAGTTCTGAAATGGAAAGCAAATTTGACAATGTTATTTTGCCCTTTATTTTTCATGTTCATTCTCTGGCAAGGTTTTTAAGAAATTTTGCATCATTCTTTCTGACTGACTTCTGCCCTTGTTTCATGCTAGAAGATTGCCTTTACTGCACACTGAGCAGTCATAGGGCCGTGGATTTTCCTTGTTTCTTATTGATACCAGAGGAGTTCCCCAGTGGGTTCTGGTTCTGATAAAAAAGAGTTTTAATATTTGTGGGACTGAAAAGTACATTCAGAAGATATCTAGAAAAAAACAATTGATATTACCATGAATATGATGCCAGTGAATATGTATATACATACATACATATGTGTGTGTTTTAACTAAAAGAGGAGGATAAAAACATTAAGCCATTGTAGTATGGTCTTTTGCTTATATGCCTAGTAACTGATATTTTTTTCTTGAAAAACATTAACAAAAAATGATTTATTAAAAACTAAGCTATTATTACGTTTCCCAGGGAAATTAAGAGTAGTTCTTAGGGAAAAGAAAGAAAAATAAAGGAGAGAAAAATACCAAGATTAAAAATCACCACTACCCCTACCTTCATTCAAAGCCTGAACAGGTTTCCCTGACTATAGTTATTCTTTACCAAAGTCATCTGGAAGTGATACCCTAACTACATAGTAAGCATGTTGATTTTACATTGGAAATTTCACATTATGCCAAGCATTATTATATTAAAAGTTGTTATGAAGATAGGTTTCTTGAAGTGGGCCATTATATTACATTGTCCTAAGTCAGTAATAATAAAACAGCTGATTAGTATTTCTAAAGTACTTAGGGAGTGGAATGAGATTGTGTTTTCCCTTTTGTATTGCATAAGAGTAAGGTAGTAAGATGTTACTTGATTTGCTTAGTCTTTCTCACTGCCTTTCATTTATTTCCAAAGGTTAAGTAAGATACAGTATAGGCTGTATGGTCAAGTTGCCTGAGTTCAAATTTTGGCTTTACCGTTTATTAGCCTAGTGACCTTGGGCAGATTATCAAATTTGTCTTTATTGTTGTCATCATCATCATCATCCCTAGTATAGAATTGTAGTACGTTAGCACTGAAAGGTATTTGAGAGACTATCAAATCCATCCCCCTATTTTCTAAAGAAACTGAAGGCAAGGAAATTCAATAGCTTATCTACCGCTAACTAGAACGTGATCTTTTAACTTTTATATCCTTTCCACTACATCAGTTTTTAGATTTGATTTCATAGACTAGTAAAATAATTTTTTTTTAATTGTGGTCGTGATAACCGGTCTCAAAGATGGTCCTCAATTCTATATTCTGCTGGTCTTGGTGACCAGTAGAATATGGCAGAAGTAATGGCTTATCCCATCTGAGATTAAGTTATAAAAGACTTTGTGGTTCTGTCTTGGATGCTTTCAATCTCTTGGATCACTCACTGTGGAAGAAGCCGACTTCCATGTCATGAGCGGCCCTAGGAGAGACCCATACGAAGAGTAACTGTGGCCTATGGCCAGCAACATTTGAGGAACTCAGACCAATAGTGATATGAAAGAGCCATCTTGGAAAAACATCTTTCAACCCACTCAGGTCTTCAGGTGATTTCAGCCCCACTGCTGACATCTTGTCTGTGGCCTCATGAGAGACCCTCATGAGAGCCAGAACCACCCAGCTAAGCTTCTTCCGGTTTCCTGACCTTTAGAAACTCTGTGAGATAATAAATGTTTGTTGTTTTAAGCTGCTGGGTTTTAGAGTAATTTGTTACACAGCAGTAGTTAACTAATATAGTAGAATTAGGGAGACCGATCTATTTCCAGGGTTTTTATTTATTTATTTTTTGGTCACAGAGAAAAGTAAAAGGACTATTTTAGCACCAAAATAGTAGGAGTGTCATAATTATATAGTAAAGGGCAGTTGTTTAAATTGAATAAATTTATCTTGTTGAAAAACTTTGACATTGTTCTTTTCCTCATTTTGCTACTGACCACTGAAGTCTCATGAACTGACATTTGGGAACCAGCGCCCTTCATCATTCTGTATTTCAGTTAGCACTTTTCAAGTTTGCCTTCTTTTGTGCCCTCAGGTGTTTGCCAAATAAAGGAAAATGTGTTGTCTTTTGAAATGTGACTATAGAAATACCAAATTGAGGAGACTCAAGTTGTATTTCTTATTCATGGTGGAAGGGACAGTAGCACACGAAGACTATGTTAATGTTAGTCACTCTAGCCAGTTGCTCTATGTTTAGATTTCCTCGTCTGTGAATTGAAAGGTTATATTATATGATGTCCTGGAAGCCTTTCCAACCCTAAAATGTTGAGAATTTATTGGCATAGAAGGTCTTCTATTTTGGAATGTAGTCTAATAATGGAGTACAGTTTACTGAGGAGAAATGGGGGCATAGGTCCTGAAGATCTTTGGGCATCATTCTTCTCTCCCATACTATTTGTCCAAAAAAGGGAAGTAACCATAAAATCTTTGCATTTTCCATTTTTAAAAATGCAGTTGTTTAAAATCCAAATTAAAATTTCATCAGGACTGGAGTTCCTGAGTGGCTTAGTCAGCTAAGTGTCTGCCTTTGGCTCAGGTCATAATCTTAGGGTCATGGGATTGAGCCCCAGGTTGGGCTCCCTGCTCAGGGGGGGAGCCTGCTTTCCCCACCCTCTCTGCTGTACCCTCTGCTTGTGCTCTCTCTCTCTGTCAAATAAATAAGTAAATAAAATCTTTTTTAAAAAGAAAGAAAGAAAAGAGAAGAACTTCCTCAGGACTAAGAGTTACCCAAAAGGAGAAGAAAGAAAACTGCCAGTTAGAAGGGACATACTCCTTTTCCTCTGACTCTACATGTGCACACTTGTGGCCTAACCTCCATACTTAATAGTTCTGTAGTTATAAAGGAACCAACCAGGAATGGAAATGTCCCAAAGCAGTCAGAGTTCCCTTGAGAAAAAATTCTGTCATTCATAGATGAACTGGTTAGGTGGAAAATCATAATTATTTTAGACATGTCAAATAAAATGCTGTAATTGATCCTTCTTATTGACAGAAGGATAGAAAAATTAGAGGGAAAGGGAACAGGAGAAAGTAAATTATAGTTTCAAGTAAGAGAAAAGACTAGTGCCCTGTCAAAGCAGATAGTTTCTTCAGAAATCTTTTTGTTGGTGTTGTTTGGTCATTGCATAGACACTGTTACCATTTACTTAAGATTTATAGTAAGAGCAGGGTGATACAGAATTTTAAAAGCATACCTATTTTGTCAAAACATGTTTAATTCTGGTAAGCCTTATGAATGAATAGAAAATATAAACAAACAAACAAAAACACGTTCCTCCTGGTTGTTACAAAACTTTCCCTTAAAAAATGAAATAGGTAAAGGCATTGGATTTTCTTTGCAACCCAAGCAAGAGAGCTAAAATTAGCATCGCTAGATCAAACGATTCTACTTTACTTAAAAGAAACAGAGGGGCATCTATCATGTTTAAAAGCCTGGGTTCCAGAGATAGACCCTTTGCACTCAGGGGCATGCTGGCAGTATGGCCTGGGGCAACTTACTTAAACTAGTCTGTGCCTGTTTACTCTTATACAAGATGGAGGTAATAATATAACAGTAATTACAAGTGCAGCATTGTGAAGATAAATCAAGTTAGCGTTATAAAATTCCGGACACTTATTAGCACTCAATATAAATGTTTTCTGGTGTTATTACTGTAAAATGGATTTTCTTGTGCAGGGATTTTGAAGAACTTTGGCAGCTTAGTATAGCTTCTCCATAACCATTTATATTTTGCCCCTTCATGGTAATAACAAGTGCACCAAATTATGAATTGTCACTTGAAAAGTTAGCCCTGTCATAGACATTTACTTATGGAGTATTTACTTATGGAGTATCTATCATTAAAGGTTAAGCATATCGGGGCACCTGGGTAGCTCAGTGGGTTAAGCCTCTGCCTTCGGCTCGGGTCATGGTCTCAGGGTCCTGGGATTGAGCCCCACATCGGGCTCTCTGCTTGGCAGGGAGCCTGCTTCCTCCTCTCTCTCTGCCTGCCTCTCTTTCTGCTTGTGATCTCTCTCTCTCTGTGTCAAACAAATCTTTAAAAAAAAAAAATAGGTTAAGCATCTCATCCAGTGAAAATTACTGGATGTTCTTAAAAAGGATTCCAGAGGCAACATCAGTATAAGCTAGGTAGTAGTAGTTATCACCTTCTCCCATTTTTTAGGTGAATTTCAGAATTATTTGCAAATAGCTATTACAAAAGAATGACACTGAGTTTTTCATTTATGTAGCTCCTTCCTAGGCACATTTCCGCTTCCGTCCCTTGATACTGCTGCATCCTCTTTCTACACTCTACCTCTCACCGCAGATTTTAGAAGTTCATTATGTTCATTCCTGGAATGCTTCCCCATTCATCTCTTTTCCGAGCTCCAGACTCCATATATCCATCTGCCAACCTGACCTTTCATTTGGATGTCTAATAGATTTGTCTAGAAAAGAACTCTTGACCTCTGTCTCCTAACCCTCCCTGCTTCCCCCAGATTTAAAATGAAAACCATTAAATGATTCTCTGCCATCCTTCCTATTTCGATTAATGGCATCACCATCCACCCAATTTGTAGAGTCACAAACCTATCCTCATTAAAAACTTACTTTTATTAAAATCCTTGATCCTTCTTTTCCCACCCAACCACCTGACTCTAGCTAGACAGCTGTCATCTCACTCAGGGTATACTGAAAAATCTTTTACCAGGACTCCCTGTTTCCACATCTGTCTGTTTTCAATCCGTGTATGTGTATTAGATCCTGTCTCTGTCCCCACTGTGGTAAGAATAAAATTCAGACTCTTTACCATAGGACTTGTCAGATCCTTGTCTGCCTTATCTCTGAGTGCTTTTCCTTTTCCCCATGATGTCCTGGCCACCCTTGGCTCCTTTCACTTTTGTGAACACAGTAGCGTGTTCCCCTCTTAGGACTTTTGCATTTGTTTTTTTGGCCTAGAAATGTTCTTTCCCTGGCTCTTTGTATGGCTGGCTCCTTCTCATTCTTAAAGTGTCAGTTTTAATGTAGTTCTTTAAAGAATCAGTTACCAGTCACTCAAGTAGCTACCTCCACTCCTTGTGACTATCGTGTAATTCTATTTATTTCCTTTATGGCATTTATCACATTATAATTTTCATCGCTTATTTAATTGTGCATCCTGTCTGTTGGCTGCCATAATCCCATTAATCAGAACAAGGCCAGGTACAAAGCAGACACTCAGTACATACTTATAACATACATTCATTGAATGAACAAAGGAATAAATTTTTATGAGCATTAGAAAGTTTATTTTTTATTTTCTTGCTTTGACTCTATTCAAGGTACTTCCAAGCTTCATTTTTAAGCTCTTTCAGTTTTTTGGCATAATTCATTTCCTGGCTGTACTACTGAGGATTCCAGCTTTTTGCTGGCTACTGGCTGGAGACCACTTTGAAGTTTTAGAGGCCACCACGGTTCCTTTACACATGGGCTTCTTCAGCATGACTGCTTACTTCATCAAGAAATTAGGAGAATCCGCTTTCCCCTGTTATTTAACTGATCATGAGAGTGACATCCTATCATCTCCATCATAGTCCACTACTTGGAAGCAAGTCACAGGCCTTGCTTACACTCAAGGGAAGGTGTGAAGGAGTGAACACCGGAGGTGAATCTCACTGGGAGTCTCCTTAGGGTCTGTCTGCCACAGTAATTAAAGAGAAACTGTCAGTTTCCCTAAGTGTGACTTGGATCAATAAGACTTTTAAAAAGAGTGAAGCTTACTACTATTTAGCATCGGAATGAGAGACTGTGGTTGCCTCTTAAAATTTTCCGTTCAAAATAGTATGCGTTAATTGTAAACCATCTCTTATGAACCAGGAGACGCTCCTGACTCAGAGAGAAGGAAAGAAGTTTTGTTAAAATATTAAGAAAGTGGAGGGACATAAAGAAGGCAGAAAAACTTTCATATTAAATGGAAGTAAAGGACATCTGTACAGCTCAGTCGGTCAAGCAGCTGTCTTCAGCTCAGGGAACGATCCCGAAGTCCTGGCATCAAGCCCCAGTTGGGAGCCTGTTTCCCCCTCTCCCTTTGCCCCTACCCCCTCTTGTGCTCTCTTGCTCTCTCTCTCAAATAAATCAAGTTAAATTAAGTGGAAGTAAGTTACTAATTCACTTTAAAACTCAAATTTATTTAAAATAAACTGTCAGTTCTAAACTGAGATGTACTCCACCTGAGTAAATCCCTTAGTGGTTTGAGAAATGAATACTATGAGTTGTGCTCTGATCCTGCTTGCATAGCTGATCCTATAAGGACCAATGTTTAGTTCTTAGGTCCTAGAATTCTTTCCTTGGTAATATCTGTATCCCTCTTCTAAATTCTAGAGTTCTCCAATTTGTATTTTCTTTAACTCTGTGACCTAACCCTTGTCCATGACCCAGTTATTCTTAGGTCAAATGGGTTTGATTTTGCCTGACCCACAGAGATATTTCAGGAAAATGAGTCATTATCCTGCACTAAGCCTTAAGGAAAAGATTATGTGTAAATGTAACATATTTTCATATCATAAGTATTTCTTCCCCCAAACCCATTAGTTGTATCAAGGTAGGTAGGTACCTGTATGGAGGTATGCTCCTTGACCTTTCTGGTAGAGGTGCCTAAACTACATTTTAGTCATGCTGGTTTTGAGATTGACCATGGTAAATGGAGTCAAATGACTGTCTCACAGACCTTGATCTGGAAGCTGGCAACTCAGGACTTTCTTTCTAAGGGTTTCTTTGCTTTCTGGGTCAAATCTCTCCATTTCTTTGGTCTCCTTTTATGGTATGATAGGATGCTGTACTTTAGCTTATGTTCAAAATGACAGAAGCTTAAGTTTAATTCAGTTCCCAGGAAAAGAAGGACTTAAGCTTCTCTAATTAATAGCCTCAGGGATTCATCTATGACTAGGGTCTGAGTTCACAAGAACTCTTTTTGACCTAGAAACCTACCAGAAACTGTTCACCAGAGGATTGGGTGGCTTGGAGTGAGGGACCTTATGGCCATGGTCAGTCTTAACAGGTCAATGGTAGGGCATCTCAGATTTCATTTTCAGATTTCAGCTTCTGAGTGTGCTATTGGTTGGTGCCTGCTAGAATAGTTAATATGAATTTGGATTTGGATTTGTCCTGCTGTAATGTCCTGAAGCAACCCCTTGTCACTGGTATCTCCTTTTATTTTAAGTGATTCTTCTTCTTCAACCAAATTCCCAGCTTTAGCAAGAAGAATCCAAAAGCAAAACTGCCAGAAATTGCCTCTTGGTTGTTCCTTTATGTTAAAGGAAATGCAAACTGAAACAGTAGTAGGATTGAAAACCTACTGTGCCAGGATACAGCGGTGAATGAAATACATATATATTTTCTGTTTTTTTAATTAAATTATATAACATATTATTTGTTTCATGGGTACAGGTCTGTGATTCATCAGTCTTACACAATTCACAGCACTCACCATAGCACATACCCACCCGCCATCCCATCTCTCCCACCCGCTTCCACTCCAGCAACCCCCAGTTTTTCCCCTGAGACCAAGAGTCTCTTAAGGTTTGTCTCCCTCTCTAGTTTCATCTTGTTTCATTTTTCCCTTCCTTCCCCTGTGATCTTCTCTTGTTTCTCAAATCCCTCTAATCAGTGAAATCATATGATTGTTGTCCCTCTCTGACTGACTTACTTCGCTTAGGATAATACCTTCTAATTCCATCCACGTCGATGCAAATGGCAAGATTTCAGGGAGTGGGAGGGTTTGATGGCTGCACAGTATTCCATTGTAGATATGTACCACACTTCTTTATCCATTCACCTGTTGATGGACATCTAGGCTCTTGCCATAGTTTGGCTATTGTGGACATTGCTGCTATAAACATTGGGGTGCAGGTGCCCCTTCAGATCACCACATTTGTATCTTTGGGGTAAATACCAAGTAGTGCAATTGCGGGGTTGTAGGGTAGTTCTATTTTCAACTTTTTGAGGAACCTCTGTACTGTTTTCCAGAGTGGCTACACCATCTTGCTTTCCCATCAATAGTGTAGGAGGGTTCCCTTTTCTCTGCATCCTCACCAGCATCTGTTGTTTCCCGACTTGTTAATTTTAGCCATTCTGACTGGTGTGAGGTGGTGTCTCACTGTGGTTTTGATTTGTATTTCCCTGATGCCCAGTGATGTGGAGCACTTTTTCATGTGTCTTTGCAGAAATGGCTTTCATGTCTTCTGCCCATTTCTTGATTGGATTATTTTTCATTGGGTATTGAGTTTGATAAGTTCTTTATAGATTTTGGATACTAGCCCTTTATCTGGTAAGTCATTTGCAAATATCTTCTCCCATTCTGTCAGTCATCTTTTGGTTTTGTTGACTTTTTCCTTTGCTGTGCAAAAGCTTTTGATCTTGATGAAGTCCCAATAGTTCATTTTTGCCCTTGCTGCCCTTGCCTTTGGTGATGTTTCTAGGAAGAAGTTGCTGTGGCTGAGGTCAGAGAGGTTGCCGCCTGTGTTCTCCTCAAGGATTTTGATGGATTCCTGTCTCACATTGAGGTCTTTCATCCATTTTGAGTCTATTTTTGTATTTTATATATATATATTATACACACATATACACACACACATATCCCAAACCTGTGTGCAGTAGATGATAAGAAGTACTCTAGATAAAAATAAAATGGGAGGGGCGCCAGGGTGGCTCAGTGGGTTAAAGCCTCTGCCTTGGGCTCAGGTCGTGATCCCAGAGTCCTGGGATCGAGCCCCACATCGGGCTCTCTGCTCAGCGGGGAGCCTGCTTCCTCCTCTCTCTCTGCCTGCTTCTCTGCCTACTTGTGATCTCCCTCTATCAAATAAATAAATAAATAAATCTTTAAAATAAAATAAAATAAAAAAGGAAATGGGGATAAAAGTGGTGTGGAGGATGAAGTTAGGGAGGCCTGTCTTTACTCCCACTTCAGAAGGCTGGGAATGGAGCAATTGTTTCAGATCATTTGGAACTCCTGGGCTCCTTAACCATAGTCATACAGAGATAGGGGACATGCAAACAAAAAGAAACCTTGCCTTACCATATTAATGCTTCACCCCTGTGGAAATACATGAATGTGGATCCTCTGCTGATGGTGGTAGCCTTGGGTCTAACTGGGAAAATTTTACTGTCCATAGTATTAAGGGACTGAAAGCCAATTCATACATGACTAGACGTCTGGCCACATACGAGTCTATGTATGTGAATCTTGGGAGACAAAATGTATCTTAGAGCTTATTACTGGAAATATTGACAAACCTAGTTTCTACAATTTGGGGAAGAAAAAGAACTTTTATATTATTTTGCATTATGCCCCCCCTTTTATCCCTAACTCCTGTTCCCCCTAACAATTTAAAAATTTAAATGG
Source organism: Lontra canadensis (assembly GCF_010015895.1). Taxonomy (NCBI): domain Eukaryota; kingdom Metazoa; phylum Chordata; class Mammalia; order Carnivora; family Mustelidae; genus Lontra; species Lontra canadensis. Next base: position 12,729,724 of record NW_022631055.1, on the reverse strand, counting down.
TAGGTGGTCAAAATTTCTGTGCACAGAGATTTTTCTTTTTCTCTAATACACACACACACACACACAAACATATACGAGTTTCAGATCAGATTTTCTATGTACTGTTTTAATTTATTAGAAGGGAAATTTCTCTAAATCTTTGCACCCCAAATTTTTATTTGAATTTATTAGAAGGGAAATTTCTCTAAATCTTTGCACCCCAAATTTTTCTAAAGTCTGCTTTTATGACTAAACTATAAATCTTTAAAAATAGAGATTTACTGTAGAAATGCCAACTTCTTTGTATTATGTCAGGTCAAGACGTCTAGTTAATTGGTGTGCATTTGTTCGTGCATATGTCATAAACCAGGATTATGTTTTAGCCCAGGCCCTATATGTGGCCACACATGGGGCAGATAGGTGTGGTCCAGTTCAGATGTGTTAATGTTTTTCTTTTTTTTATGGTAAATTGGGTAGTAGGAGGCATTGGTTTGGAAAAGCATGTGGGCAAGGCAGGCATTTAGGATTTATGGACCTTTACTTAGCCAGTTTGCCCTTATCTTTCCTCTACCATATCGACCTGTATCCACTAGGGGACATAAGAGCACCTACCAGAAGACAAAATGAAAGCCGGACTAGATTAAAATTTTAACACTGGACTAGGATGATAACAAAGACTCATTTTTTAGCTTTATAATTCATAAAGATGTTATGCATTATATTTAAATGTTAATCATCATGGGAAACTCTTTAAGGCAGGATCAGTATTTTATGTTAATAATTATGGAATGAGAACTAACACACAGCTAACTAGCAAGTTTGTGCCATCTAACTGCATGCATTTGTCATTAAGTTCCAATGTGGTCTACTGGAGCTGTGCTGACAATGATTCTGAATTTGCAAATTACTTTGTACAAAAAAAGAATTCTCTTTTAGGTTCAGGAGGTGAGAAATCTGGGGAGAACGTCTACCATCAAATTCCAAGGAACAAAAATCAGAAGTAGTCTATATTTTGTATCCCTGCCACCTGCTCCAGAGCTGTGACTCCTGAGACAGATCTGTAGTTAAAGGTGTCACTGTTCCCAGCTTAATGATTCAAAAACTTAGGTTGGATTTTTATTTATTTACAGTTCTCTTTTCTTTTCTTTTCAGATATAATCCATATATAGAAAAGGGCAAAGTGATACAGTACAATAAGTTTTGACATATGTGCACCCCACATATATCAAGATGTAGAACATTTCAGTCATCCCGGAAAATTTATTCCTGTCCCTTCCCACACACCCAGATGTTTTTGCCACACGTTACTTTTGTCTGTTCTAGAATTTAACATAAGTGGAATCATAACAGTGTGTAGTCCATTGCACCCAGTTCTTCCAGTTAGCGTAACATGTGTGAAATTCAACCATGTTTTCGCTTGTATTGGTAGTTTGTCCGTTTTTTTGCAGAATAGTATTCCATAATGTGAACTTACCACATTTTTAATACATTCTCTTATTAATGGATACCTGAGCTATTCCTAGTTTTTTTGGCTTTTGTTTTGTTTACTATTAATGAATAAAACTGCCATGAATGTCTTGTACAAGGTTTGGAGAACATACTTAAAATTTTCCCTTAGGTAAACACTTAGCAGTTGAATTGCTCCAAGAATTTTGAAGTCCTGTAATTAGGTAATAAGCATTTTGTGTTGAAGTCTTTCCTGTATAATATTAATATAGCCACTCTAATCTTTGTAGTCCTAATTTTTTTTTAAAGATTTTATTTATTTATTTGACAGACAGAGATCATAAGTAGGCAGAGAGGCAGACAGAGAGAGAGGAGGAAGCAGGCTCCCTGCTGAGCAGAGAGCCCAACGTGGGACTCAATCCCAGGACCTTGAGATCATGACCAGAGCTGAAGGCAGAGGCTTAACCCACTGAGCCACCCAGGTGCCCCATGTAGTCCTAATTTTTAAATGGTATTTTTTTTCTATCCTTTTACTTCCAGCCTTTTTGTTTCTTTATATTTACTGTGTGTCTCTTGTGGACAACATAAATTATATCTTTTTTTTTTTTAAGATTTTATTTATTTATTTGACAGACAGACTTCACAAGTAGGCAGAGAGGCAGGCAGAGAGAGAGGAGGAAGCAGGCTCCCTGCTGAGCAGAGAGCCCGATGCGGGACTCGATCCCAGAACCTGCGATCATGACCTGAGCCGAAGGCAGGGGCTTAACCCACTGAGCCACCCTGGTGCCCTATAAATTATATCTTGATTGACAATCTTTGCCTTTTAATAGAAGCATTTACTTCATTAACATTTAGTGTACTCATATGGTTGAATTAAAGTTTACAGTTTTGCTATTTGTATTTTATATGTCTCTTCTGTTTTCTAGCCTTCTTCCTTTTCTGTCTCATTTTAAATGAAAATCAATTAATTTTTAGTTTTCTATTTTAATTCTTTTATGGACTTTTCATCTGTACTTCTTGGGTTTTTTTGTTTTGTGATTTTTTGTTTCTGTTTTGTTTTTGTTTTTGTTTTTAGTGGTTACTGCAGTGATTATTATTTATATTCTTTTCAGAACCTACTTAGAGTTAATATTATAGTACCTCACCACCTTTCATTCTTTGTGTTCTTGTTTTCATATGTAGACATCCCAAAGTATGCTATAATTTTTGCTTTAAATGGTCATATGTCTTTTATGTTAAATTAGAACATACTCAATTATATATTTATATTTACCATCTAGTATCAATTTTCCTTAGCCTAAAAAATTCCCTTTAACATCTTCTTGTAATGCTGCTCTGCTGGCTAAGGAAAATTGAGATGTTTTGATACTTTCACATAGGTCATGAAGGCTTTGCTTCCCCCTGACTCTATTTTATCTCTGTTGTTCAGATAGGATGATTTCTGTTGATCTCTCTTCATATTCACTGACCCTTTTTTTCTGCTCATCTCCAGTCTGCTGTTAAACCTATCGAGTAAATTTTTCATTTCAGATACTATGTTCTCAGGTCTGGAATTTCCATTTGGTTATTTATTATAGTTTCCAATCTGTTCATTTATGACTATCTTTCCTTTACATCTTGGGGCTGCATGAAAGTTCTTGTCTGCTATTTTCAACATCTGGGTTTATCCTAGGTTGGTTTGTATTTATTGATGATTTTCCACCCCCATTCTGTTATGGGACATATTTGCCTGCTTTTTTGTATGCCTAGTTATTTTTTAATGTATAATGGACATTGTGATGTTGTTGATTACAAATTTTGTTGTGTTCTTTTAGTGTTGAATTTTATTCCGGCAATCAGTTGATTTTCTGTTAGATCAGTTTGAATCTTGTAAGGAGTGGTTTTGGGGGAGGGGGTTGTAATAAACTTTAAACTTTTTAAAAACTTCATTCCTGGTGCTCGCTTCAGCAGCACATATACTAAAAACTTCATTTCTGTTTTCTGAAATGTTTCCATTCTTCTATCAGTTCTCTTTCATGGGTCATCTAACACACACTCCCCTAGATGTCTCTTAAACTGTCACATGTCAAAGAAGAGTAGATGCAAGATAGGGAAATCAACTTGCATTATTTGAAGTTGGCTAGACTTTCCCTGAGCTTTTTTGTGTCTTTAATTCTAACTGCATTTTGTATTTTCACAGTAGTAAATGACAGGAAGAGCCGTGAGTGAATGATAATTTCTAAAGAAAATACTCAAGACTATTTCATGGAGAAACCACTTGGGAATAAATTTAAAATTTAATATGGAATATGTAATGTGCATTTTCATTGCTGTAGAAGCTATCGTCCACAGGCAAGGTTTCATCTGGAAGGACTTTTTAAAAATAGTTGTGAGATAATTTTAGTGCTTTGGGACAAAAAAAAAAGAAAGGAGAGCAGTTTGAATCAGCAATTCTTCAGAAGTTTGTGGTAGAGTAATAATAAAAATGTGGATTCTGACCTCAAAAAAGCTGACTAGCATGAATGAGTGCTTATATTCCTTTTTTAAAAATATCATAAATTTTAGGTAAAAATGTAATGGTCCAAACAATATTTCTTTGAATTTGAAATAGACTGTTTATACAATTCAGATAACTTGTCCAAAAATTCAGAGTTAGATAACTTTTTTAAAAATGGAGCAATTCATTTTTCTGGCATCAAGTCCTTGACAGTTAGCACAGTCAGTCCTGGGGTCCTCTTGCCTCTTCTACTCACAACTGCCAAGAGGGCGGTGCATGCCATCTCAGCTTTCAGCAGATGTAAACTGGGCTTCTTAAAGACATGAACTTCATATGCTTTTTCCCATTCTCTCAACACCCAACACAGCTAGCACAGTGCCTGGCTGGTACATGATAGTTGCTTAGAGAATGTTTTCGGAGTGACAAAATCAGTGTCTCTACTTGAATGCCAAAAACATTAGAATGGGGACAACATAGAAATTTGTTCATTATTTCCTCCCCTAAAGGTAGGGGAGGAAATTTGTACTTTTAGAAAGTGATTTTAACTCTGTAGTACTTTCCTAAGCAAAAAGTTGGGGGAAAATGTAGGCAAAATTCAGAATTATAGATCACAGCAGTTCTTGCAGAAATTTTTCTTACAGGAATGCCTGAGTGGCTTAGTCAGTTAAGCGTCTGCCTTTGGCTCAGGTCATGATCTCCACGTCCAGAGATCAAGCCCAATGTTGGGCTCCCTGCTCACTGGGGAGTCTGCTTCTCCCTCTCCCTCTCCCTGCCGCTCTATCTACTTATGCTCTCTCCCTCTCTAAACTAAATAAATAAATTCTTTAAAAATTTTTGTTTTCTTATATAAGTCTGCCTGCTAGAAGAATTAAAAAATATTTGAACTCCATAGGTTATCTGGGACCTTTTATTTTGCAGGGCATTTTAGTAAAATAGCTCTCCTAACTAATACATTTTAATGACTTCATAATAATAGTTCACATGGTGACTGTTTCATATTTATTTGTATCAGTCCCCTCGGTATATTTTTAGATTGCACATGTACACACACACACACACACACACACACACGTCATACCTTTGCACATATCTTTCTGTTCCCTTAGAATAAATTCTTTTATGTGAAGATGTGACATTATATTATATATACATCTTGTACAGTTATTGTAAGGATTAAATTAGATAATATGAAAAGCCTTATAACAATGCCTGACAGTAAAATCTCAAGGGTTTTTGGTAGTAAGGTTATTGTTGGTTGTTTTTATTATTGTCTTGGGCTTCCCACTAGACCTTGAATCACTTGATAAAATAACAACTGCAGTTAGAAAAAAAACATCAGCGGTCCCAACTCAAGTGGCTTGAACAATAAGCAAATGTATTATTCTTTATTGAATAGTAAGGACATTTCATGACAGGGAGGTCAGAGAAGGGGTGAGTTCAGAACTGGCTAATACAAAATCTCAAGAGTATCACGAAGAAATAAATTGTGGTCATGTGTGCCACCTGCCATCTTCAGTGAGTCAGCTTTGTCCTCAGGCCTGGACCGGTCCCTGATACAGTGCTTACCCTGGCTCCAGAGTCATATTTGAATGAAAAAGAAGAAAAGATCCAACTCTTCACAGGGGTCTATATTTAGGTTAGTCTTTTAACCTCTCAGTAAGGAAGGCTTTTTTCTAAAGTCCCTAGCAGATTTACCCTTGTATTTCATTTGCCATCATTGAATTCATGGAATGGGACCATAATGATTAGCTTAGACCATTATTTTTCATACCTTTTGATCATGATACACAGTAGGAAATACATTTTATACTAAGACAGCCTTCACCCATATATTTGTGTATTTGTATATGTCTTTCATAATTAAACATAATTCAAAATAAAGACTTCTCAAAATGATACCCATATACATGACAAAGTTAAATTTTATTTATAATTAAATGTATTTTTAACCCTCAAATACAAAAAAAAATAGATTTAATTAGATAAAAAAAAATTAGATTTAACCTGTATAGTTACAGGTTTCATGAATTTGTTCCAGTCTAGAATACATGAAGACTATGAGCATTTATGATATACTGTTGAGCCTATTCTTTTAAAATTTGATTGAGTCAAAACTGAAAATACTTTTTCACATTAGTAGGTCACTGTGAGTGGTACAATAATTTTAGTAACAACTCATACAGACAAGACTCCTGAGTGAATTTTATATTCAAGGAAATAGGATATACAGTGCCAGCATACCAGGGCTTGGGATCATTAAGAACCATATTGGAAGCTTCCCAGCACAGAATATGGAAAGATAAGACAACTAAATGCAGTGTGTGATCCAGTGGTTGAATTTTGGATGGGGAGGAAAAAATGCTGTAGAGTAGAATTGGGACAATTGGTAAAATTGGAGTATGGGCTATACATTACATAATATTACATCGATGATAACTTCTCCGCATAAATTTTTATTATTCTACAGTGGCATGGAAGACAATGTCTTTGTTATTTAGAAACATACACTGAAGTATTTACTTGAAAGAAAGCTAAGAAATTCCCTGCAAACTTTTTTTTGAATTTGAAATTACTTCAAAATTTTAAGTTTAAAAATGCCAAAAGAAAGTGTTTTTCACCTGGAAAAAAAAAATGTACGTGGTTCTTGAGTTCACTTATACTGAATGTATCACATGTATATCATGGTTATCGTGGTGTTTAATTCTTCTAATATGGTGTAGGATTTTTGTTTACTAGTATTTTTTTGAGGATATTTGTACCTCTCTTCACAAGGAATATTTATTTGTCTATAGTTTTCTTTCCTGATGTTGTCTTTGTTTGGCTTTGACCTCAGGGTAATGTTGCCCTCAACAAACGAGTTAGGAAGGGTCACCTTCTCTTATATTTTCTGGAAGAATTTGAGAAGGATTGGTGTTAGTTCTTTATAAATGTTTGGTAGAATTCATCAAACTATCTGGTCCTAGACTCTTCTTTGTTGGGAGATTTTTGGTTACTGTTGAATCTCTTGTTAGAAGTCTGTTCATATTTTATCTCTTCTTGAGCCCATTTTTGGCAGTTACTCTGTTTCTAGGAATTGTCCATTTTTTATTCCTTTGCAGTTTGTATTGAACAAGAATGCATTTTTACATTGTATAAATACATATGATTCAGTTTTATCGAAGTTATATTTGAACTATACAAAATAAATGTCCTAAAACTGCCTTCTCTTGCTTTGAATATCTGACCTGAAATACGGTTATCATGCTGATATTTTGAGCATTCCAGTTGCTTCACATCCTTACCAATACTTGGTATTTTCTGTCTTTTGAATTTTAGCCATTTTGGTAGGGATGCTTCAAATGTTTTTGTTTGGTTTTATACTGTCTTCTACAAGAACATTACTATCAACAGTACATCTGGGGTTGAACATTTTTATTGTTTTTTGTATTTGTAAATCATTTTTAAATTAATTTTATTTTAAAGTCTTACAGTTATTTTTTTCTATTTAAAATGTGCCTTAAGTCAAACTGAATAGAGTTAGCACTTTCTCTCCTTTTTGTCACTGTTAATACTTCCAAATCTGGTAAGGAGCCTGCTTCATTATTCTTTTTCTTCCAAGTCTACAATGATTTTTTTTTTAAGATTTATTTATTTATTAGAGAGAGAGCAGGATGGGAGGGACAGAGGGAGAGGGAGAGAGAGACTATAAAGCAGACTCTTCCCTAAGTGCAGAGCCCGATACGAGGTTTGATCTCTTGATCCTGAGATCATGACCTGACTGAAAATCAAGAGTCAGACACTCAACCAAGTGAGCCACTCAGGTGCCCTGAAATTTATAATGATTCTTAAGGTCAACTTATGCTAATGTTACAATCAATAACATCCTTTCTGAAAAAGACACAAAGTTTGTAACTAAAGTTGGTTGTAAGAATGAGAGATTTGCCAATGATGATAAACTTCTCATACTTTTTTTTTTTGATACTTTGCTTCATAAATCTGTAAAGTTACTCTTGAACCTGTCCATGAGTCAGTGACCATCGTTTATCAGAAGATCCAGTAAGATTTCCATGAACAAAACACATGTTTCTGGCCAATTTGTGCATTCCTCTCACATGATACTCTCAGTTGGCTGTGTTATTTATTGCACTGTTGATTCCACGTTGAGAATATGTGCAACATACTTGATGTGGTCTATTTCTTTTGTGACTTTTTTATGCTGGTGGCAAGACACCATATTAACTTTATGACCCTCTAACTGGTCAGAACTCTCAGTTTGAGAACCACTGATTTTACTGTTACTATTATCTGCTAGGGTGGGGCCAGCCTTCTCAAATCCTATGGCCTTCCAGAGGTGGGGTAGATGCATGAAACACAGTCAGGTTTCTGTTGGAAGGAGGAAAAGAGGGCTGGAGGCTAGAGGTAGGACAGGCAATCAAGACTGTCCAGCTACAGGGACTGCTTACTACTTACTTAGCTGTCCCAAGCATCTGGTGTGATTTGACATATGTGGAGTTGTCTTTATTCTAATGGCTCCCAACTATTACTTTTAGTTTTTCCTATTTGTTCATAGTTCTGTCTCTTTCCTCAGGTATTTTTCTCGTTTTTCTCATTGTGCTTGCTACTACGTTGTCCACCACCTCCTACCCTCTCATTTTTAAAAGCACCCTTTTCATTTTGCTGCTTCTCATCTGCTTACACCAAAAAAAGACTATCCAGCTTCTTAAATGTTGTGGCTCAAAAGAAATCAGGCTCTCGGGGCATCTGGATGACACAGGTGATTGAGTAACCAACTTTTGGTTTCGGCCCAAGTCTCATCTCAGGGTTGTGAGATCAGGCCCCATGTCAGGCTTCATGCTCGGTGCAGTCTGAATGGGTTTCTCTCTACCACCACCCCACCGACCCTGCCAATAATAAAATCTTTTTAAGAGAAAGTAATCAGATTCTCAGCAAGGTCTTGGGTTTTTCTTTATGATCCTTTTCATGATTATGTTTGCTTTTTAGGATTTTTTAAATTATGTCTTTGGTTTTTACCTGTGGCCTAGATAACCAATCAAGTTATCTCTGAAATATAAAAATACTTCTGAACCCTTCAGTCTTTCAGAACAAAACTTCTACTCTTATTAAAAGAAAATAACAAGAGGGTGGTTGGATTATGGACATTGGAGAGGGTATGTGATATGGTGAGTGCTGTGAAGTGTATAAGCCTAACAATTCACAGACCTGTACCCCTGGGGCAAATAATACATTATATGTTAATAAAAATAATTAATTTTTAAAAAGATAATAACATCATCACAACACCCAGGGACCCTATTTTCTTTATGGCCTTCCTGGGAGTTTAAGGTTATCAAACTTAACCTTGTTTTCTTGAGACAAATGGAGACGGATGCTGACCCACGGTTTCACATCTGGGTCACAACAACTAGATAGTTGTAGTTTCACAACAACTAGAGAACCTTTAATTTTAGAATTATGAATAACACCAAGTATATTATAAGGTACTTCTCAGTTAGCCAATAAATATTTACTTTCAAATACTGTATTTTATAAACTCTAAGATGCACATTTTCTTACATTTTTAACATCTCTGAAATCAGGATACTTCTTAACAATTAATGGTATCTTAGAGTTGCTGTTGGCCCTATGGCAAATCATGGTGTAGTTTCTCTGTGGACTTGATTGTTAATATTGGAGTCATGACTGAACTGCAAACCCTTCACTGTTTTAGTCAACAAACTGTTGAACAATAAAACATTTAAGGACCTTTAAAGAAAGAATAGTTTTGTTGTTGTCCAAAATCTCTTCTGTTCATACTTTCTGTTAAGATTAAGATAGAACCACTGTCAAAGTTTACAGAATGAGCATCGGAAGCTTTAAAGAAAATCTCAGAGACTATAGAATATTACTCTTTCAGGAAGTGCTATGTTGCCTAGGACCTTAAGAGCATTAAGGACAATACTGAATGGAAAAACCTGGACATTGAAGACTCTGAGTAAAAAAAGTACACCAGAAGAGTGAATGCTGAATTTGAAGAAGTTTTAGGAATACCTTAACCAGTTTAGATTGTTTATATTTTCCTTTTTATCTCTGCGTGATAGATGATTTAAGAACTTTCTAAGTAAGTCTAAAAGAATTCTTTAAATATTTAAAAAATAAGAATTTCAAGTAATAAAGCATTGTGTCATGATTTAATAGGCAGTGGTACATAAAATAGTGCATCTTGTAAGTAATAGTATCTTTAATGTGATGAAACATTTGGTTTACTGTCAGACTTATTGTATAGTGGTGTATTGCTTCCTACTATAATTTACTCTATCTCCTCTTAAGAAGAACTAAGGGATAATATACACATGTAAGTGAAGATAACACTGCCAGGCACTGTGTGAACCATGGAGACCAATATGTCTCAAAGTGTGCTCCTGGAACCAGCAGCACCTGAGAGGTTATTAAAATGCAAATTCTCAGCCTTTCCCATACTCCGCCGCCCACGCCCATACACACTGGACCTACTGAGTCTGAAATTCTGGATATGGGGCCTGGCAGCCTGTGTTTTAAACCCTACAGGTGATTTTGAGGGCAAACTAAGGTTTGAGAACCACTGCTCTGGTAGAGTTCTAGGGAAGTAAAAATTACTGGTGCTGTTGTATTGAAGTTAGGTGTATGAGTGATTTAGAGAGTAAGAAAACAGATTGCCTAAGTTCAGCTCAAATACGTAGTAACTATACGTTTAAGAAAAAATGAAAAAATTTAAGCCAGGTACCAGTAATATAGGTATGTAATGAAATAGTCCAAAAACTGCATGTCCTTCACTCTGGGTTGACATTTGATCTTTGTCTTTTTAGCACGATGTATCTCAGACTTTACTCAAGGCAACACTGGACAGTGTTGTAGAAGAATGTGTCAGCTTTGTGGGAGTGGATATTAACATCTGTTCAGAAGTTTTGTTAAGGTGAGACAAGAGCTCTGTGGCTGAAGATGACAGAACCTTACGTTTAACTGACTGTTCAGTTCAAATTTAGCTAAAATAAGGAGACACGTGTGTAAAGTTGTCAAGTACAAAAAATCTTTGAGTTCATACCTGGCTTGAGCTAATCAGTTTGAGGGGAAGACATCATTTAAGAAAAGAATTGTAACAGGGGCGCCTGGGTGGCTCAGTGGGTCAAAGCCTCTGCCTTCGGCTCAGGTCATGATCTCAGGGTCCTGGGATCGAGCCCCGCATCGGGCTCTCTGCGCAGCGGGGAGCCTGCTTCCCTCTCTCTCTCTCTGCCTGCCTCTCTGCCTGCTTGTGATCTCTGTCTGTCAAATAAATAAATAAATCTTTAAAAAAAAAAAAAAAGAAAAGAATTGTAACAATTCACATTATCATTTTTAATACTACAAATCTAAAGTGAAGAACATATGGTAACTATTGAGTGCATTAGTGTTGCTAATAGAATTTAAATAAGGTTAACATGGAAAAGAGCTGTTTCCCACCGCATGAGAGTAGGTTTTTTTCACTAGTTCAGTCTCATGCACACTTCTGTCAAAGCTGGCAGTAACCAAAAGATAAATTCTGAGGGTTCAAGGTATAGTAACGGTATTTTTACCTTGATTCTGCAAGTCGCATATCAAAATCCTTATCATACTATAATCACGTCTTATATACTCTGTCCTGTTTTACTGTGGTTATAGAAGAGCTGCTTTCTTCGTTCATAAGGTTTGCACTTATTACACAAGTCTGCTGAGGCAGCATGAAATTCTGGAACTATGTAAAAGATCTGGACTCTTCAGCTTTGAGACTAGTATAACAGAAAATACCCCTGGGGCGCCTGGGTGGCTCAGTGGGTTAAGCCGCTGCCTTCGGCTCAGGTCATGATCTCAGGGTCCTGGGATCGAGCCCCACATCGGGCTCTCTGCTCAGCAGGGAGCCTGCTTCCTCCTC